>NC_084745.1:41839078-42046578 GCF_033978785.1 Entelurus aequoreus
GCAAATTGTTTAAGAACAACATTTCTCAACCAGCTATTACAAGGAATTTTGGGATTTCACCATCTACAGTCCATAATATCATCAAATGGTTCAGAGAATCTGGAGAAATCACTGCACGTAAGCAGCAGGGCCGAAAACCAACATTGAATGCCCGTGAACTTTGATACCTCAGGCGGTACTGCATCAAAAACTGACATCAGTGTGTAAAGGATATCACCACATGGGCTCAGGAACACTTCAGAAAACTATTCTCTGTAACTAAAGTTGGTCGCTACATCTGTAAGTGCAAGTTAAAACTTGAATATGCAAAGCGAAAGCCGTTTGTCAACAACACCCAGAAACGCAGCCGGCTTTGCTGGGCCTGAGCTCATCTAAGATGGACTGATGCAAAGTGGAAAAGTGTTCTGTGGTCTGATGTGTTGCTGCCAATAAATTCTAAGTTAATGATTATTTGATAAAAAATATATATAAAAAATATCTAGTCTTTGCAGTCTATTCAATTGAATATAAGTTGAAAAGGATTGGCAAATCATTGTATTCTGTTTGTACTTACGAATTACACAATGTGCCAAGTTCGTCCATTTTTGGGTTTTGCAAAACAAAGAACACAATCTGAAGTTGTCGTAGTTTTATTTTTAAGTTATTATGCCATGATTTAACCCGTCCGGCCCAGGTGGGAATAGAGTTTCCTCCATGCGGCACCTGAGCTAAAGTGAGTTTGACACTCCTGCTCTGCATGGTCAAGTTTGATCGTCTTCACTGCACTGTGCAAGAGCCAAAGCCGGCTATCTATACATTATATTTGTTTCATTTTCAACACAATAAGTAAAATAAATAAAATGGGACCTAAACGGGGCACCGTCTTATGTCCCTCACTCCACAACATAGGGTGGATAACCACTACACCATCCAGTCTGTCGCACATACACTTTAATGTAATGTAATAAAATACAATATGAGGCTTACTAGTGAGAAAAGCGCATTGCGTAAATGGGCAAAGATAATCAGTATCCTATTTGTCAAGATATTTTCACAAAGTATGGATATTTGGCAGAAATGTCTTCTCCAAAGCATAATGTGGTGATGGACGACTGTATTGAGTCCCTCCTACTACAAAACCCAAAACCAGCGAAGTTGGCCCGTTGTGTAATTCGTAAATAAAAACAGAATACAATGATTTGCAAATCCTTTTCAACTTGTGTTCAATTGTATAAACTCAAAGACAAGATATTTAATGTTCGAACTGAGAAACTTGTTTTTTGTTTGCAAATAATCATTAACTTAGAATTTAATGGCAGGTAGACATTGCAAAAAAGTTGGCACAGGGACATTTTTACCACTGTGTTACATGGCCTTTCCTTTTAACAACACTCAGTAAACGTTTGGGAACTGAGGAGACCAATTTTTGAAGCTTCTCAGGTGGAATTCTTTCCCATTCTTGCTTGATGTACAGCGGGCATGTCCAAAGTGCGGCCCGAGGGCCATTTGTGGCCCCCAGCTAATTTGTTAACAGCCCCCGGCACATTCTGCAAACACTACAATAAAAATGTAAAACATGAAGAAGTGTAACAAGAGTAAACAGGTGAAATGTAACAAGAAAAAGTGGCAATGTTGACACTAATAACACAAAGCTGCCATGCGGACTGTTATTGACCTATTGAAGGCTCCAATTACTTCACTGGAACAATTCCACTTTGAAATATTTTGGGGGGAAAATATTGCATATTTTGTGCGAAACAAAGTTTTCTTTCACAAAAAGGGCAACAAACAAACAAACAAAAAAATGAAAAAGTTATAAAATCTTATAATCAACAGATCTACAGACTTAAGCGTTAATAGTAAAAAAAAAAAAATAGAAATTTGGCTTATTTTCAACACTTATTCTTTTTATTTTTTTATTGTTATGAATTATTGACCTATTTAAGGTTCCAATTACTTCACATCAAATATTCCACTTTGAAATGTTTTGGGGGAAAATGTTGCACAGTTTGTGTTTGCCATTGTTCTGAAGGTTTTCATATTTCTATAAATTGTCCATTTTAGTTCTATAGATAAATCATTTCTGTTAAGGGACTAATTATTATTATTATTTATTTCCATTTCATATGTGTTGTTTGGGAAGGTGTAATGTATTTTCGTTAGATTGTTTAACCGTTGTTACGGTTGCCACGGTTACGGTTGTCATGGTGACGGGCACTTCCGTTTCCGCCGGCAGGTAGAAAAAGTGTTTAAAAGAGCCCCGGCATTGACACGCAGCGGAGCGTCGGTAATACTACCCGGAGATAGAGTTCACCACAGTTGCAGATCAGATAAGTAACCAGTACTCTAGGCGTTGTATTTAAGTTTGTTATAAGTGACAGTTAAGTGCCAGTGCACTAGTTTAAGTTTAAAGACGTTTTGGGCGCTTCACGTTGCCAGTAGGAGGTGAAGCGCATGCTAACCGCTAGTTAGCTCACCGCAGCTCGCACCTGTGTTTGTTGGCTGCACCGTGACTTTACGAACGCCAGGTTCAGTCACGTTTGGACTAAGTTTATAGAACAGACACTCTCCCCTGTGACTATTTATTGTTTGGAAAGCGAGTGTAGAGTTTAGTTGTTTGCTATCGTGGCTACCTTGCTGCGAGGGAAGTGGACAGCGCGAGGTACGAGTGTTAGCAGCACGCGCTCATGGGCTAGTCGACAGAGAGGTGACCCAGGACGAGGCTGGTTCTCCTCTCGCTCCAGACTAGACTCGTGAGGGAGCTAAGAGAAAGCACGGCTGAGCCCCCCCCCCCCCCCCTTCTCTACTCTACAACGGGAGGTGTCCCCCCTCTCCAACGCCCCCTTGGTATCCAGCAGTTGCAACTCACCCCCCCACCCCTACGTGCACCAACGATCCAGCAGGACCACAACAGACTATCTTCTGGCCCAGCCAAGGGGCCCAGGTTGGACTGTGTGTGTGTGTTGTGTAATTGGTTTAGTGCGGGAGGTTTCATTGGGGAGGTAGCGTGTGAGTGGGGATGAGTGTATGAGTGTAATCAATGTGTTCATTATTGTCTGATTATTGTATGTTATATGGTATATAGTAAATTGGTTAACTATATAAGTGGTGTCCTCTCACTCTCTCCTAGACTATCTTTATTTGGTAAATAGTGAAAATTAGAGCATCCCCCTAAAGTAAATATACAGTCCTTTACAGGCTCCCGAACATTTTGGTCCTTCGAGCCGGATAGTCTAATCAGTTAGGATGTCCAAAAAGAGTGAGAGAACCCTAAGCCCTCCCCAAAACCAGAACCACCAACACGCCCTGTTAGAGAGCGTAGGTTACCCACTAGACTACAGGACTATCACTTGACTACCCTAGATGAGACTGACAGCCCCAGTAGTTTAGAGAGTAAAGCACCCCAAGTGGCGGAGGACAATATTGCAACACCAGAATTAGGTTCAACTATGCAACCCAGTTTTCACCCCTTCTCACTACCAAGGGATGAAGAGAGACAGGAAAAGGCGGGCCCGCCGCTGACAGCAGTCATTCCCCCGCCGACAGAAATCGTCAGCCAAGGCAAAGAGGATCCACCAGGAGGTGGCAACTTACAGAATGGTGAGGAAATAATTCCCCCTGATGCCGCCACCCCACTAGACAGGACCGATCCACGAACCTTCCATCCGGGTGAGTTTTTCAAGAACTCCGATCCTCAAGGCAAGCCCCCCCAAAGTAAAGTCTCGCCTATCTTCTGGCCGGCACAGCAGCATCCATAGCAGCCGTACAGGTAGTCACCGTAGCAGTCACCATAGCAGCCACTCAGGACGATCGAGCCATGAGAGTCTACTCTCTGAGAAGTTAATCCAGCAGTTGATTGACAATCAGGAGAACCAGCGCCAGGACGCCCTCGCGAGAGAGGAGCGTCTGCACGAAGAAGCCCGTGCTAGAGAGGAGCGCCTGCAGATAGAGGCCCGCGCTGACAAGGAGCGCCTGGAACGGCAAACCCGTGCAACTACGGAGGCACTAGAGAAGGCGGCAGTCCAGAGCCTGGAGCTCGCTAAGCTCGCTCTCTCCCGCCAACCAGAGCCCTCCCCCCAGGTCGGATATCGAGAGCGCCCTCAAGGCCTGGCTCGCCAGAGGAAAGGAAGAGGAGCATCGAGAGGTCTCGAGCGCTGGACCCAGAAACCCAGAGCGCACACGAGGAGGAAATGGAGCCTGACGAACAATTGGACTCCCTTTTGGATCGTAGGGTGCAGTATCCACACGCCCCTCCCCCCTCCTCACCATCACCATCAGCCCGCCGTAATGCAGGACCATATGACCCACTTCCTCTTCACCCGCCTGGCTCCATAGTTCCCTTCTTTACCCAAGACAGCAGGGAGAACTATAGGGAGATGCGGCTGAGCCTGGAGTACCTGCTAGGAGAACCACAGGCGTACCACAGTGAGCAGCAGAAATGGCTCACACTCCAACTCCATTGCAAGCTACCAATAGCTAAGAGACTTTGCTTCTCCCACGCCAAGTCCCTCACCCCCTATACAGACAGCATGAAAGAACTAGATCACCGCTGGTGTTGTCCATGGGACCACATCCTCGACGAGGTTGAAGCCCTCGGGGAGTTACCTGAGATCCGTACCGACTACGCCCTGGATGACTACGCCCTCCGCATCCGCTCTCTTGTCACGATGTTGAAGCTGCAGGGACCGACTGGAGCCAGGGAATTGAACACAGGCTCCACCGTGGAGCGCTTCATAAGGAAGCTGTCCAGACATCGAGAGGAAAGGTTCCGGCGGCGCCACGACCAGCTCCACCCCGACCAGCCAGCAGCCAGCTTAGAGGAGCTATCTGACTTTCTGAGAAGTGAGGTAAAGCACATCCGTCTCCCAACAAAAGCTGAGCTGAAGTACGGCGGACACGAATGGACCAATCGAGCAACCAAGAGGAAGGAAGGGTCAGTCCGGGTGATGACGACGATCCCAGGGGCTGACACTAAGGAGGAGAGGGACACCCCCCACGGTGAGTGGGGCGGCCCTAAGCAGGGTGACAAGAAGCTTCAACCACCTTGCCCGTGTTGCACGGGCCCCCACTGGCTTGAACACTGTCCAGAGTTTGGGAAGAATAACACCGAAGAAAGGAAACAGTGGATCAAGGACAACAAGCGGTGTTGGAGCTGCGCCCGTGAGCACATGGCCAAGCAATGCACCCTGAAGAGGCCTTGTCGTATTAAGGAATGCGGCAGGATACACCTCACAGTCCTCCATGACCTCAATACTAGAAGCGACAAGCCGGAGACCGGAGAGTCCCCCCGGGACCCATCAAGTGACATCCAGGAGGGTCGTACCTACTACGTAGGCCCAGTCCGTGGTAACAACCCTCGAGTGTTACTTAAGATGGTGCCGGTCATCCTACGCCATGACGGGAGGGAGATGTCGACCTACGCAATCATTGATGACGGTGCAGAGTGCACCATTCTGATGAAGGAGGCAGCCACCGCCCTCGGGCTCAAAAGTCATCCTCATCAAATGAAGATCCTCACCATCCGACCCAAGCCCACCCAGGTCGCGGGTGAGATAGTGTCCCTGGAGATCATGGCAAAGGGGCGACCAGGAGAAGTGCACCCCCTGCGCGATGTGTTCACCATGGCTGACGTGAGCCTTTCGAAGTATGGCTATCCAATGAAGGCGCTCAAGGCAAAGTATCCCCATCTGGCAGAGTTGAGGCTTGATCAAGAAGAGGAAGTGGTACCGACCATCCTAATCGGATCCGATCAAGCAAGGCTGACCCTCCCAAGGTGCATCCTCCCAGGCCCACGTGGCTGCCCCGTCGCCCTGGACACCCCACTTGGTTGGACTCTCCAAGGCCCTATCACCCTGAAGAGTGCTAATCCCAGCCAGACCCGAATGCACTTCCTCTGGGCTGAGTACAAAATGGAGGAACCCTCAAACCATCCCAATAAGGCTGCCAGTGAGACAGAAGTAGTTGTGCAGTTACAACATAACCAGGACAAGGACAAGCTCTCAGCGCAAGAAGAGAAAGTCCAGGCCCTGCACTCTGAGATTGAGCTCCTGAACTCTGACCTTGCACTAAGGAAAGAGTTGACCTCTGACCTCCTGGCCCAGGTTCAAACCATGGAGAATAAAGTTAAAACAGCAAAAGTAGAAACATCTTGTGCAGCACAGAAGCTGAACAGTGCTCTGCATGAGAGGAACGGCCTCTCTGTTCAGTTGTCAAAGATGTCAGAAGAGAAGAACACATTAGCCCTGCAGCTCCAAACCGCTCACTGCCAGCTAACTGATGTCATGGAGATGATGGAGGGACTACAAATGGTCAAAGAGGGCTCGGATGAGAAGTTTCTTCAGCAGGAGAGTAAACCATTGGCATATGCAAGTAGCAACCTGGCTGACCTCCATCCCATCACACCCAACTCTCTCCTCATGGGGCGGCCAGACATGATTGTGGATCCAGCGCTACCCAGAGCGCATTGGCTCCTGGGCAGAGTGAAAACAGTCACTAAGGGGAAGGATGGAAGGGTTCGCTCAGCAGTAGTGGACACTGGCCAGAGAAGCTACCATCGACCAGTCGCTCGCCTTATCGAGCTCCCCCCATACTCTGACCCGACTCCCCCATACTCTGACCCGACTCCCCCTAAACCCCCCTGATCTGCTTATATATCAAACCTTCATTAGTATAACTGATTTCCTTCACATAAATCAGGGGGCGGCTGTTCTGAAGGTTTTCATATTTGTATAAATTGTCCATTTTAGTTCTATAGATAAATCATTTCTGTTAAGGGACTAATTATTATTTATTTCCATTTCATATGTGTTGTTTGGGAAGGTGTAATGTATTTTCGTTAGATTGTTTAACCGTTGCTACGGTTATGGTTGCCACGGTTGCCATGGTAACGGGCACTTCCGTTTCCGCCAGCAGGTAGAAAAAGTGTTTAAAAGAGCCCCGGCATTGACACGCAGCGGAGCGTCGGTAATACTACCCGGGGATAGAGTTCACCACAGTTGCAGATCAGATAAGTAACTAGTACTCTAAGCGTTGTATTTAAGTTTGTTATAAGTGACAGTTAAGTGCCAGTGCACTAGTTTAAGTTTAAAGACGTTTTGGGCGCTTCACGTTGCCAGTAGGAGGTGAAGCGCATGCTAACCGCTAGTTAGCTCACCGGAGCTCGCACCTGTGTTTGTTGGCTCCACCGTGACTTTACGAACGCCAGGTTCAGTCACGTTTGGACTAAGTTTATAGAAGAGACACTCTCCCCTGTGACTATTTATTGTTTGGAGAGTGAGTGTAGAGTTTAGTTGTGTGCTATCGTGGCTACCTTGCTGCGAGGGAAGTGGACAGCGCGAGGTACGAGTGTTAGTAGCACGCGCTCACGGGCTAGTCGACAGAGAGGTGACCCAGGACGAGGCTGGTTCTCCTCTCGCTCCAGACTAGACTCGTGAGGGAGCTAAGAGGAAGCACGGCTGAGCACCCCCCCCCACCCCCCTTCTCTACTCTACAACGGGAGGTGTCCCCCCTCTCCAACGCCCCCTTGGTATCCAGCAGTTGCAACTCACCCCCCCACCCCTACGTGCACCAACGATCCAGCAGGACCACAACAAACTATCTTCTGGCCCAGCCAAGGGGCCCAGGTTGGACTGTGTGTGTGTGTTGTGTAATTGGTTTAGTGCGGGAGGTTTCATTGGGGAGGTAGCGTGTGAGTGGGGATGAGTGTATGAGTGTAATCAATGTGTTCATTATTGTCTGATTATTGTATGTTATATGGTATATTGTAAATTGGTTAACTATATAAGTGGTGTCCTCTCACTCTCTCCTAGACTATCTTTATTTGGTAAATAGTGAAAATTAGAGCTTCTCCCTAAAGTAAATATACAGTCCTTTACAGGCTCCCGAACATTTTGGTCCTTCGAGCCGGATAGTCTAATCAGTTAGGATGTCCAAAAAGAGTGAGAGAACCCTAAGCCCTCCCCAAAACCAGAACCACCAACACGCCCTGTTAGAGAGCGTAGGTTACCCACTAGACTACAGGACTATCACTTGACTACCCTAGATGAGACTGACAGCCCCAGTAGTTTAGAGAGTAAAGCACCCCAAGTGGCAGAGGACAATATTGCAACACCAGAATTAGGTTCAACTATGCAACCCAGTATTCACCCCTTCTCACTACCAAGGGATGAAGAGAGACAGGAAAAGGCGGGCCCGCCGCTGACAGCAGTCATTCCCCCGCCAACAGAAATCGTCAGCCAAGGCAAAGAGGATCCACCAGGAGGTGGCAACTTACAGAATGGTGAGGAAATAATTCCCCCTGATGCCGCCACCCCACTAGACAGGACCGACCCACGAACCTTCCATCCGGGTGAGTTTTTCAAGAACTCCGATCCTCAAGGCAAGCCCCCCAAAGTAAAGTCTCGCCTATCTTCTGGCCGGCGCAGCAGCATCTATAGCAGCCGTACAGGGAGTCACCGTAGCAGTCAGCATAGCAGCCACTCAGGACGATCGAGCCATGAGAGTCTACTCTCTGAGAAGTTAATCCAGCAGTTGATTGACAATCAGGAGAACCAGCGCCAGGACGCCCTCGCGAGAGAGGAGCGTCTGCACGAAGAAGCCCGTGCTAGAGAGGAGCGCCTGCAGATAGAGGCCCGCGCTGACAAGGAGCGCCTGGAACGGCAAACCCATGCAACTACGGAGGCACTAGAGAAGGCGGCAGTCCAGAGCCTGGAGCTCGCTAAGCTCGCTCTCTCCCGCCAACCAGAGCCCTCTCCCCCAGGCCGGATATCGAGAGCGCCCTCAAGGCCTGGCTCGCCAGAGGAAAGGAAGAGGAGCATCGAGAGGTCTCGAGCGCTGGACCCAGAAACCCAGAGCACACACGAGGAGGAAATGGAGCCTGACGAACAATTGGACTCCCTTTTGGATCGTAGGGTGCAGTATCCACACGCCCCTCCCCCCTCCTCACCATCACCATCAGCCCGCCGTAATGCAGGACCATATGACCCACTTCCTCTTCACCCGCCTGGCTCCATAGTTCCCTTCTTTACCCAAGACAGCAGGGAGAACTACAGGGAGATGCGGCTGAGCCTGGAGTACCTGCTAGGAGAACCACGTGTACCACAGTGAGCAGCAGAAATGGCTCACACTCCAACTCCATTGCAAGCTACCAATAGCTAAGAGACTTTGCTTCTCCCACGCCAAGTCCCTCACCCCCGTGTTAGTAGCACGCGCTCACGGGCTAGTCGACAGAGAGGTGACCCAGGACGAGGCTGGTTCTCCTCTCGCTCCAGACTAGACTCGTGAGGGAGCTAAGAGGAAGCACCGCCGAGCCCTCCCCCCCTTCTCTACTCTACAACGGGAGGTGTCCCCCCCTCTCCTATCCAGCAGTTGCAACTCACCCCCCCACCCCTACGTGCACCAACGATCCAGCAGGACCACAACAGACTATCTTCTGGCCCAGCCGAGGGGCCCAGGTTGGACTGTGTGTGTGTGTTGTGTAATTGGTTTAGTGCGGGAGGTTTCATTGGGGAGGTAGCGTGTGAGTGGGGATGAGTGTATGAGTGTAATCAATGTGTTCATTATTGTCTGATTATTGTATGTTATGTGGTATATAGTAAATTGGTTAACTATATAAGTGGTGTCCTCTCACTCTCTCCTAGACTATCTTTATTTGGTAAATAGTGAAAATTAGAGCATCCCCCTAAAGTAAATATACAGTCCTTTACAGGCTCCCGAACAGCCATATAAATAAGGGTTTTGACATAAAGGGCATGAACATAAAAACTAAGTTTAAAAAAACGTTATAACGACAGACAGACCTGAAGTTGATCTTGAGATTCAAGCGTTAAATGAAAAAATAATAATTTATGACTTATTTCTAACATTTTTATGACTGAGACCCTTCCGGGTACCGGGGACCAAACTTGAGGAAAGCCATAAAGGTTAAAAAAAACTAAACTATATATTGTATTGGTTTTAAAAAAAGGAAAAATATAAAAATGGCCCCCGCATGCTTTGATTTTTCAGTCTGTGGCCCTGAGTGGAAAAAGTTTGGACACCCCCGATGTACAGCTTAAGTTGTTCAACAGTCTGGGGTCTCCATTGTGGTATTTTATGCTTCATATTGCGCCACACATTTTCAACGGCAGACAGGTCTGGACTACAGGCAGGCCAGTCTAGTACCCGCACTCTTTTACTACGAAGCCACACTGTTGTAACACGTGGCTTGGCATTGTCTTGCTGAAATAAGCAGGGGCGTCCATGATAACGTTGCTTGGATGGCAACATATGTTGCTCCAAAACCTGTATGTACCTTTCAGCTTTAATTGTGCCTTCACAGATGTGTAAGTTTCCCCATGCTTTGGGCACTAATACACCCCCATACCATCACAGATGCTGGCTTGCGCCTATAACAATCCGAATGGTTCTTTTCCTCCTTGTTCCGGAGGACACGACGTCCACAGTTTCCAAAAACAATTTGAAATGTGGACTCGTCAGACAACAGAACACTTTTACACTTTGCATCAGTCCATCTTAGATGAGTTCGAGCCCAGCAAAACCAGGCAGTGTTTCTGGGTGTTGTTGATAAATGGCTTTCGCTTTGCCATCACAGATGCTGGCTTTTGAACTTTGCGCCTATAACAATCCGGATGGTTCTTTTCCTCTTTGGTCCAGAGTACATGGCATCCACAGTTACCAAAACCAATCTGAAATGTGGACTCTCGAAAAGGATTTGCAAATCATTGTATTCTGTGTTTATTTACGATTTACACAACGTGCCAACTTCACTAATTTTGGGTTTTGTATATTTATTGAAAACCTCTTAGCTGAAGCAAAACATTTTAATAATTATTCATTCCTGGTTTGTTCAGGGAATTGTTCATAAAATGGTTTACTGCTATCCTTGCAGTAAAAAAAGGTGAAACTGCAAAGTTGTCTTAGTCACTTGGTGTAAACATGAATTCTGAAGATGCTGTGGGGTCAAATGTCTCTATGGAGTCGGGCCAAAGCTTTGCTGGGCTTGGAATCAATAGGTGATGACTCCGGGCTTCACTTCTTTACACAAAATTGTGTGGCACGACCTGTCCGTGCTCAGAGACCAGTGCTCAGTCAGTTTTGCCTCCAACCTAATATTTTTTATTCATCATTGCACTTGTTGACAATTCTCAAGAAAATGATTATGCTTATACAAATAAAATATGCACATTTTGGGCTGCCCATAAAGTTGTTAGATTAATTGGTATGCCCTTGCCCTGACTAGTACCGGGGTGTCAAATTCATTTTAGCTCAGGGGCCGCATGGAGGGAAATCTGTGCACCCGTGGCCCGGACTATTAAAATCATGGCATTAAAAATGACAAAGACACCTTCAGATTGTTTTCTTTGTCTTACTTTGGCCAAAAATAGAACAAACACATTCTGAAAATGTTACAATAAAAATATAGAAAAAAATTCCGGTAAAGTTTATATCCATGAAGGAAAGAAAAAAGTGAATGAATGTTTATAACTGAATATATTTACATATGCATACACATTTGTTTTCTTTTGTATTTTTTTAATGAATTAAATACCGTTTATGACAACCTTTTTCCAAAAGAACAACAAAAACAATATAGAATGTGAGATATAACAGGATAATGCATACATTTATCATTTGTTACCAAAACAGTTACAAAAAAGTAGGACCCCAAACATTTACCTTGGGACCCCATTTTTATGACCCATTATGAAAATTCCTAGCACCAACATGAGTATTGGTGTGTGCAAAACAGCAGCAGGCGGCTGTGGCCTGCGGGCCGGTTCTAATACTAATCAAATATCATCCCGGGGGCCGTAGATTACTCATTCACGGGCCGGATCTGGCCCACAGGCCTTGGCTTTGACAACCCTGGACTAGCTCAAAAATATAATCAGTGGTACCCGGGGACAAAATTAGAATTGGTTCAGTGACGTACTTCGTACTTCTTTGCGAAACAGCATTGCCCCTTGAATCAATCCAAATCAATTTAATTGGACATTGATTCAGTCGTCCTCTTCGTTTACTTTGCACTAACTTTTCAGTTCCCGATGATTGGAAGGCATAATTGGTTCGATCTCTGGCTGTGAGCAGTGACAAATACAACTTTAACCGGTGGCAAACATGTCTATAACTCAAATTATGCCAGCATAACAAAAAGCAGAGAGACTGCTCGTATCTTGAAATACTCATAAATTGGGGTAAAACTATAGTAAATACACATCTTAAAATAATAATACATTATTTCTTAATATCTAATTAAAAGGCGTATTTGAACTGGATTTTTGTTGGTTGTCTTTTGCACACATAGCCAAACTCTAAGAGCCAGATCTACGAAAGGTTTGCTTGTATTAAAACACGTGCAAAGTTGATCTTTTGAGTTCGTGCACAGAAGATTGCGCCTCTTAAAGGCTTACTGAAATGAAATGTTCTTATTTAAACGGGGATAGCAGGTCCATTCTATGTGTCATACTTGATCATTTCGCGATATTGCCATATTTTTGCTGAAAAGATTTAGTAGAGAACATCGACGATAAAGTTTGCAACTTTTGGTCGCTGATAAAAAAGCCTTGCCTGTACCGGAAGTAGCGTGACATCACAGGTTGTGGAGCTCCTCATAGCTGCACATTGTTTACAATCATGGCCACCAGCAGCGAGAGCGATTCGGACCGAGAAAGCGACGATTACCCCATTAATTTGAGCAGGGATGAAAGATTAATGGATGAGGAAAGTGAGAGTGAAGGATTAGAGGGCAGTGGAAGCGATTCAGATAGGGAAGATGCTGTGAGAGGCGGGTGGGACCTGATATTCAGCTGGGAATTACTAAAACAGTAAATAGACACAAGACATATATACCGTAATTTCCGGACTATAAGCCGCACCTGACTATAAGCCGCACCAGCTAAATTTAGGGGAACATACAGATTGCTCCATATATAAGCCGCACCCGACTATAAGCCGCAGGGTTTTGATGTGTAATTACCGTAGTATATAGGGGTTCCTGCTACCACGGAGGGGATTGTCGGGACAGAGATGACTGTTTGGGAACGCAAAGCGTCCCATTTATTAACAATAAATCTTTCAATCATTCAATCAAACTTTCACATCTTTAACATGGCGAACAGCATTCGTGCAGAGTACAAATAATACAACGGTGCAAAGTAATACAAAGTGCTCACCTGTACGTTATCAAAATAACCAGCCTACCGGTATATGAAAAGTCAGTCTTTAATCATTGTGTCATCGTCTTCCTCCTGCGTACTAAAACCACCGAAATCCTCTTCGTCGGTGTCGGAGAAGAACAGGCCGTAAATAAGCCGCACCCTTGTATAAGCCGCAGGGACCAGAACGAGGGGAAAAAGTAGCGGTTTATAGTCCGGAAATTACGGTATACTCTATTAGCCACAACACAACCAGGCTTATATTTAATATGCCACAAATTAATCCCACATAACAAACACCTCCCCCTCCCGTCCATATAACCCACCAATACAAATCAAACACCCGCACAACACACTCAATCCCACAGCCCAAAGTACCGTTCACCTCCGTAAAGTTCATACAGCACATATATTTCCCCAAAGTTACGTACATGACATGCACATAGCGGCACGCATGTGCGGGCAAGCAATCAAATGTTTGGAAGCCAAAGCTGCGTACTCACGGTAGCGCGTCTGCTATCCAACTCAAAGTCCTCATGGTTGTGTTGCTGCAGCCTGCCGCTAATACACCGCTTCCAACCTTCAGCTTTCTTCTTTGCAGTCTTCATTGTTCATTAAACAAATTGCAAAAGATTCACCAACACAGATGTCCAGAATACTGTGGAATTTTGCAATGAAAACAGACGACTTAATAGCTGGCCACAATGGTGTCCCAATATGTCCACTACAATCCGTGACGTCACGCGCAAACGTTATCATACCGAGACATTTTCAGCAAAATATTTTGCGGGAAATTTAAAATTGCACTTTACTAATCTAACCCGGCCGTATTGGCATGTGTTGCAAAGTTAAGATTTCATCATTGATGTATAATGTCATAACTCGGTCTTTGGCGTGGTTTGCTCTCCCGTGGTGCAAAAGAATTGGAACGGACGTGGCGTGCAGGTAAAGACATAGTTTAATTATTACACTATCAAAACTCAAAAAAGGTACAAACAAAAGGCGCTCACAGCGGAGGTAAAAAACTTGACTAGGAAAACAAAAGGCGCGCACAATGGCGGAGAACTATGAACATTAAACAAACAAAAACTTACGTGACAAGGAACTGTGAACATGGCATGAATGAGTGATGTCGCCAGGATGAACAACAGAAACAGAAAAGCCTATATAGTGACATGATAAGTGAAAACAGGTGCGTGACTAACTGTGAACAGGTGCGTGACATGACTGTGAAAACGTGAGACAGGTGTGTGTGAGTCCAAACGTGGAACAGGTGAAACTAATGGTTGCTATGGTGACAAACAAAACCAGGAAGTGAAACAAGGAACTAAGGAAGTGTCCAAAAAACAAAACAGCACATGGCCAAACAAAAACATGAACACAGACATGACAGAACCCCCCCCTTACGGACAGATCCCAGATGTCCAAAAACAAAAAACAGGATCAAGAGTCATGGGAGGGAGGGAGGGGGACATGGCGGTGGGTCGCCAGACCAGGTGTCCCCGAATCCACCGGGGCAGGATCAGGTGGCGGCGACGCGTAGATCGCCGCTGTACCTGACGAGGTGGGCGACCCGGGAATGGCCATATCCATGGCCGATGAGGTGGGCGCACTTGGCGTGGCGGACGACCAGGCTGTGGCCACCTTCGTGGCAGACGAGGAGGCAGGCGCGTCGTCATCATGGCAGGCGGCGAAGTTTGGCGTGGCGCGTCAGGCGGCGAAGCTTGGCGTGGCGCGTCAGGCGGCGAAGCTTGGCGTGGCGGGTCTTGGTCTTGGCGTGGGTCTTGGTCTTGGCGTGGGTCTTGGTCTTGGCGAGGGTCTTGGTTTGGCGAGGGTCTTGGTCTTGGCGAGGGTCTGGGTCTTGGTCTTGGCATGGTTGGTCTTGGACTTGGTCTTGGTGTTGACATGGTTGGTCTTGGACTTGGCGTGGTTGGTCTTGGTGTGGTTGGTCTTGGTCTTGGAAGCGTGGGTCATGGTCTTGGCAGCGTGGGTCTTGGTCTAGGTCACTTGGCGGGTCTTGGTCACTTGGCGGTTCTGGGTCTTGGTCACTTGGCGGGTCTTGGTCTTGGCTTTGGTCTTGGCGTGGGGCAGCCACGGGCGGCACTTGGCGGCGTGGGGCAGCCACGGGCGGCACTTGGCGGCGTGGAGCTGCGACTGGCGGCACTTGGCGTCGTGAAGCTGCGACTGGCGGCACTTGGCGTCGTGAAGCTGCGACTGGCGGCACTTGGCGTCGTGAAGCTGCGACTGGCGGCACTTGGCGTCGTGAAGCTGCGACTGGCGGCACTTGGCGTCGTGAAGCTGCGACTGGCGGCGCTTGGCGTCGTGAAGCTGCGACTGGCGGCGCTTGGCGTCGTGAAGCTGCGACTGGCGGCGCTTGGCGTCGTGAAGCTGCGACTGGCGGCGCTTGGCGTGGAGCAGGTACTGGCGGCGCTTGGCGTGGAGCAGGTACTGGCGGCGCTTGGCGTGGAGCAGGTACTGGCGGCGCTTGGCGTGGAGCAGGTACTGGCGGCGCTTGGCGTGGAGCAGGTAGATCTTGGCATGGTCGAAAAACTGGTGGTGGTGGTCGTGCTGGTGGCTGTGGCTTGGCAGGTCGAAAGACAGGTGGTGGGGGTCGTGCTGGAGGCTGTGGCTTGGCGTGACGAAAGACTGGTGGTGGGGGTCGTGCTGGTGGCTGTGGCTTGGCAGGTCGAAAGACAGGTGGTGGTGGTCGTGCTGGAGGCTGTGGCTTGGCGTGACGATGCTGACCCACCCCACCTGAACAATTCCCAGCCCTAGCCCCCCCCTCAAGGAGCGGATCCCAGACGCGCTCCCCGCGGTCTGGAACCGTCTTTTGGGGTGGGCGGAGGGGGTTCAGGAGGAGGGCAGAATCCTCCCCTCTAAATTGTCCAAAATGTCTTTCTTCTTGTACCTGGGATCTTGTGGGTGAAAAAAAAAGGTGTGACTTGGGCGTGGCTTGAGTCCTGGGGGGCGGGGTATGGAATTTGGGTGGCTTGGATTGACAGGATCTGATTTCTAAAAACATGTCCTGGTAATGTCTTATATTTTTAGAGTCTTTGGCTGGAGGCGGATGATCAAAAGAAAAAGAGTTCAGAAAAAAAAAATCCTGGTCTGTGATGTCATTTTGGAGCTGTGGAGCTGGCAGCAACCTGCTTCCGCCCGGAGTAGGAGGAGCCTGCGGCAGCGCCGCATGCTGTCCGCTCGCCTTCCCTGATGTCTTTGGTCTGGAGCGGCGCTTCCAGGACTGCGGTGACGCAGCGCCATCCTCGGACCAACTGGAGCTCAATGGCACCAGATTTCCATCTGGCCCCCACATCAGGTCTCTGCGCTTACCGGAGGAATAACGCAGAGTCTCTTCCTCCATCGCGCGGAGGACCTCCCACGTTGCCTCGTCAAAATTGTCCAAATTTTTTGCGGGAGAGCTCTTATGCTGGCGACATCTGTCATAACTCGGTCTTTGGCGTGGTTTGCTCTCCCGTGGTGCAAAAGAATTGGAACGGACGTGGCGTGCAGGTAAAGACATAGTTTAATTATTACACTATCAAAACTCAAAAAAGGTACAAACAAAAGGCGCTCACAGCGGAGGTAAAAAACTTGACTAGGAAAACAAAAGGCGCGCACAATGGCGGAGAACTATGAACATTAAACAAACAAAAACTAACGTGACAAGGAACTGTGAACATGGCATGAATGAGTGATGTCGCCAGGATGAACAACAGAAACAGAAAAGCCTATATAGTGACATGATAAGTGAAAACAGGTGCGTGACTAACTGTGAACAGGTGCGTGACATGACTGTGAAAACGTGAGACAGGTGTGTGTGAGTCCAAACGTGGAACAGGTGAAACTAATGGTTGCTATGGTGACAAACAAAACCAGGAAGTGAAACAAGGAACTAAGGAAGTGTCCAAAAAACAAAACAGCACATGGCCAAACAAAAACATGAACACAGACATGACATATAAACTATCAGACTGCGTGGTCGGTAGTAGTGGGTTTCAGTAGGCCTTTAAGTGAGAACAACAGAGAGCGTTTAGTGTTAACCATTTAGCATGTTTGTCTTTGTGAATAACCACAATACTGTGAGGAAATAATACAAACAAAAATCATTGTGATTTATTAGGACTAAAACCATTCTGCGGACATTATTGTGCGTCTTTATTTTGTAATCTACAGTACAGGCCAAAAGTTTGGACACACCTTCTCATTTCGATGTGTTTTCTTTATTTTCATGACTATTTACATTGTAGTTTGTCACTGAAGGCATCAAAACTATGACACCTGTGAAGTGAAACCCCTTTCAGGTGACTACCTCTTGAATCTCATCGAGAGAATGCCAAGAGTGTGCAAAACAGTAATCAGAGCAAAGGGTGGCTATTTTGAAGAAACTAGAATATAAAACATGTTATTTCACCTTTTTTTGTTAAGTACATAACTCCACATTAGTTATGTGTATCCCTTGTGATGCCTTCAGTGACAATCTTCAATGTAAATAGTCATGAAAAAAAAGAAAACCCGTGTGTGTCCAAACTTTTGGCCTGTACTGTACGTGCAAACTGACACAGTTACGCACACACAACTATGAGAAAAGGAGGCGATCACGCTGCAAAGATAACTGGACAGAGGAGCTACCTACTGTACGGGTGCATGTCAACACATTTTGATTGTCGGAAATAAATATTAATAGTCATTTTATAATTATATAGCTACTGGATGACTTAAAGGCCTACTGAAACCCACTACTACCGACCACGCAGTCTGATAGTTTATATATCAATGATGAAATCTTAACATTGCAACACATGCCAATACGGCCGGGTTAACTTATAAAGTGCAATTTTGAATTTCCCGTGAAACTTCCAGCTGAAAACGTCTATGTATGATGATGTTTGCGCGTGACGTCACGGGTTTAAGCAGACATTTTGGAATAGCACGGTGGCCAGCTTAAGTCGTCTGTTTTCACCACATAATTCCACAGTATTCTGGACATCTGTGTTGGTGAATCTTTTGCAATTTGTTCAATTAACAATGGAGACAGCAAAGAAGAAAGCTGTAGGTGGGATCGGTGTATTAGCGGCTGGCTGCAGCAACACAACCAAGAGGACTTTGAGTTGCATAGCAGACGCGCTACCGTGAGTACAGCTTTGGCTTCCAAACATTTGATCGCTTGCCCGTACGTGCGTGCCGCTATGTGCATGTCACGTACGTAACTTTGGGGAAATATATGTTTCTTGCCGACTTTGATGGCGGCCGGGGTGTCGTCGAAAGCTACAATGCCGTCCGCCGCCGCGCCGCTGTCCTCACCTGTCTGGGTTGACTTCCTCCGTCTCCGGGCCGCCGACCGCACCGATCATCGTGGTGAAGTCCTTCGTCGCGCCGTCGATCGCTGGAACGCAGGTAATCACGGGTGTTGATGAGCAGATGAGGGCTGGCGTAGGTGGAGAGCTAATGTTTTTAGCATAGCTCTGTCAAGGTCCTGTAGCTAAGTTAGCTTCAATGGCGTCGTTAGCAACAGCATTGCTAGACTTCGCCAGGCGGCACAGCATTAACCGTGTGGTTACAGGTACAGGGTTTGGTAGTATTGTTGATCTTCTGTCTATCCTTCCAGTCAGGGGCTTATTTTTTCTGTTTCTATCTGCTGTTAAGCCCGATGCTATCACGTTAGCTCCGTAGCTAAAGTGCTTCGCCGATGTATTGTCGTGGAGATAAAAGTCACTGTGAATGTCCATTTCGCGTTCTCGACTCTCATTTTCAAGAGGATATAGTATCCGAGGTGGTTTAAAATACAAATCCGTGATCCACAATAGATAAAAGAGAGAGTGTGGAATCCAATGAGCCAGCTTGTACCTAAGTTACGGTCAGAGCGAAAAAAGATACGTCCTGCACTGCACTCTAGTCCTTCACTCTCACTTTCCTCAGGCACAAATCTTTCATCCTGGCTCAAATTAATGGGGTAATCGTCGCTTTCTCGGTCCGAATCGCTCTCGCTGCTGGTGTAAACAATGTGCAAATGTGAGGAGCCCTTCAACCTGTGACGTCACGCTACTTCCGGTACAGGCAAGGCTTTTTTATCAGCGACCAAAAGTTGCGAACTTTATCGTCGATGTACTCTACTAAATCCTTTCAGCAAAAATATGGCAATATCGCAAAATGATCAAGTATGACACATAGAATGGATCTGCTATCCCCGTTTAAATAAGACAATTTCATTTCAGTAGGCCTTTAAGGAGCTGATTAAAACACATTGAATTGAAGCATTTTGGTGTCTAATAGCGTTTTTTTGAAAATTTGTGTTTTTCCTTAAAGAAATTCATTGTTGTAATATAGCTCCTAAATTAAAAAATGTCTTGCAGTATGCATTTTCTAGCATTTGGATCCATCCAGATACATAAATGTGCTGTGGTCAGCGTGCAAAAAATAAGTTTTATATTGTATTGACTGCGATTCTATATTGCAGAAAATGTTTTACAAATCACAGATGTGTGCCACTTGTTTAACATTGCATAACACCACAGGTTGGAGAGCATGATAACATGAATGTGGAGTGAAATGAGTGTTTCCATGGGCACATAATGCCAGTAGTGCATGCAAAATCCTCATTTAAATAGGGCAGTCTGCGCCACTTTGGCACCTGTTATTAATAGTACTTAGTAGATCACATGCAACATGCCCACGAATAGTACACGCAATGTCATAATTTGCACACACTGTGTAGTGTGTGTGGTATTTGGATCTCAAAAGATCAGGCCCTAAGAGAAATATTACAATACACATCAGGCTACAGTCAGCCCTATAGCACCTAGCGCTGGGGTCTGCAACCTGCGGCCCTAGTGGCTCCCTAGAGTTTTTTAAAAATGTATGAAAATAGAAAAAGATGGGGGGAAAAAAATATTTTGGTTTCTGTAGGAAGACAACATGACACAAACCTCCCTAATTGTTAGAAATCCCACTGTTTATATTAAACATGATTCTCTGATGAGAGTATTTGGCGAGCACCATTTTGTCCTCATTTTGGCGGTCCTTGAACTCACCGTAGTTTGTTTACATGTATAACTTTCTTCAACGATGCCAGAGAAAAACATATTTTATACCACTCCTTTGTCTCATTTTGCCCACCAAACATTTTATACTGTGTGTGAATGCACAAAAGTGAACTTTGTTGATGTTATTGACTTGTGTGGAGTGCTAATCAGGCATATTTTGGTCAGTGCATGACTGCAAGTTAATGGAAGCTAACATGCTATTTAGGCATCATTAGGCCTCACTTGTAGGTACTGTATATTTGAGCTCATTTAATTTCCTATGTCCTCTGTGTATTTCATTTATATTTGCATTTCTCATGACACATTATCTGTATGTAATATTTCCTGCATTTCTGATAGTTGTTTGTGTGCCGTTATAGACCACAGAAAAACGTTACCCAGCTTGCAAAGATTGTAATAAATCCATTCGAAGAAGACAGCCTGCCGTTTCCTTTAACTTAAAAGCCAGTCATTTCCAGGAGTTATCTCGCCCTCTAAATATCCTCTATTTTACTAATGTTTTCCAATGTTGTTAAAATGTGTAGAATAAATATTACATTTCAACATTTCTTTCAACGGAGATTTGTGTCAGCCTGCGACACATAGTCATGTTAATAGTAGGCTATTATAGCTAATACTGAAATTCCACGACATAGTGAATTTGCAAACAGCTAAAATTATGCACAAAGCAAACTATAACCTGCTACCCAAGAATATACAACAATTCTTCTCAACAAAAGAGGAGAAATATAATCTTAGAGAAAAATGTAATTTAAAACATTTGTATGCACGTACAACACTTAAGACCTTCAGTATATCAGTATGTGGAATTCAATTATGGAATGGATTAAGCAAAGCAATCAAACAATGTACTAATATGATCCACTTCAAGAAACTCTTCAAACTTAAAGTGTTTACAAAGTACAAAGAAGAAGAACCATGACAAACATTTTCAATGTATTTCATCCATTCATTCATTCATTCTTAAAGTAATCTTACTTATCTCATCATATGAAATATGACTTTCTTCACCAATTATTATTATTAAATTCTTACTATTATTTATTTATTTATTTTTATTGTGATTACATATGGAGTTTATTGTGAATACATTGAGAACAGGAAGTGAATAAAAAAGTTTCAGCAACTGTTATGTAAAGAAAAGGGGTAGGATTAAATAAGCTCTGCTTCTTCCTACTCCTTTTCGAACATGTTGAAAAGAGAAACTGGAAATTGTGATGCATCATGTTGTATGCTTGCATGTTCGAAATAAACTCAAACTCTAACTCTAACTCTAACTCTAATATAGACACTTACAATGTCAACAAGGGGACTTTGGGGTGTTGTGTTTTCCCGGAATGCAAAGGAAAGTTGGCGCGGGCAAGGCGTGAAGGTGAGTACATGATGTATTTTTAACTCTAAACTACAAAAAAAGGTGCAAACAAAAGGTGCGCACAAAGGCGGAGAAAACTTGGCTAAGAAACAAAAAACACTTACACAGAAACTATGGACAAGAAAAACTACACTTACTGTGACGTGAAAAGCATGAAAACTATGGCATGGAATACAAGCATGAAATAAGTCAGCACAGAGCAAATCCAGAATGCCAGGGCTAAGATAGGCTAATGTCACTAGGCCGACTGCCTGGCAACAACAAGCTTAAATACTGGTGACATGATTGGTGAAAACAGGTGCGTGACTCAAAATGTGAAAACGTGAGACAGGTGCGTGACATGAGGATGTGAACCAGGTGAAACTAATGGTTGCTATGGTGACAAAGCAAGGGAGTGAAAACAAGAACTAAAAAGTGTCCAAAAACCAAGCAAAACATAACTAAACAAAACATGGTCACAGACATGACAGACATCATGTGATGTCTTCATTATAACACTTATATAAAACTTTTAATTTTTTGCGGCTTCAGACAGATTTTTTATTTTTATTTTTGTCCAATATGGCTCTTTCAACATGTTGGGTTGCCGACCCCTGACCTAGCGTGTTGCACGAGTCATATCAAAGACTGAAAGGGGCCACAAACAAAATCTTGTTTCGGGCCACAACAAGCCGAGAGCTGGCCCTGTGGCTCAGGGAGTGTAAACGTCTTGAAAAAAATAGAAAAAAACAGGCACCAGTAAGGTGGAGAAACCCAGAGACAGATGACAGGCAAAACAACAAAAGAGACAATAAGGACTGGGAGCAGCTAAATGGTTTCTCTATCGCACATGAGGGTAAAGGCTGAAATATGGTCCAGTATCACATAGCTTGCGTGACTGATGCCGGCTGGCTCCGGCCCCTCTGGCGGACCGCCAAAAATTTTCTAACCTCATGTCAACAATGACGTGGACTGCAGAGCTGTGATTTGTCTGCTTTTTTAGTACATACTTTCCAGCTTTTCCTTCCCGGCGAAAGCAAAAGCACCAAATCCGCCACTACACAAACAATAGAGCAAATTGAATAGCATTTCAGCGAATAAATACAGTCATGGTCAAAAGTTTACATACACTTGTAAAGGTTGTGAGTTCAAACCCCGGCCGGGTCATACCAAAGACTATAAAAATGGGACCCATTACCTCCCTGCTTGGCACTCAGCATCAAGGGTTGGAATTGGGGGTTAAATCACCAAAAATGATTCCCGGGCGCGGCTACGCTGCTGCCCACTGCTCCCCTCACCTCCCAGGGGGTGAACAAGGGGATGGGTCAAATGCAGAGGACAAATTTCACCACACCTAGTGTGTGTGTGACAATCATTGGTACTTTAACTTTAACTTAAAGAACATAATGTCATGGCTGTCTTGAGTTTCCAATCATTTCTACAACTCTTATGTTTTTGTGATAGAGTGATTGGAGCACATATTTGTTGGTCACAAAAGCATTCATGAAGTTTGGTTCTTTTATGAATTTATTATGGGTCTGCTGAAAATGTGAGCAAATCTGCTGGGTCAAAAGTATACATACAGCATTGTTAATATTTGGTTACATGTCCCTTGGCAAGTTTCACTGCAATAAGGCGCTTTTGGTAGCCATCCACAAGCTTCTGGCAAGCTTCTGGTTGCATTTTTGACCACTCCTCTTGACAAAATTGGTGCAGTTCAGCTAAATTTGTTGGTTTTCTGACATGGACTTGTTTCTTTAGCATTGTCCACCCGTTTAAGTCAGGACTTTGAGAACGCCAATCTAAAACCTTAATTCTAGCCTGAGTTAGCCATTCCTTTACCACTTTTGACGTTTGTTTGGGGTCATTGTCCTGTTAGAACACCCAACTGCGCCCAAGATCCAACCTCCGGGCTAATTATTTTAGGTTGTCCTGAAGAATTTGAAGGTAATCCTCCTGTTTCATTGTCCCATTTACTCTCTGTAAGGCACCAGTTCCATTGGCAGCAAAACAGGCACAGAGCATAATACTACCACCACCATGCTTGACAGTAGGAATGGTGTTCCTGGGATTAAAGGCCTAACCTTTTCTCCTCCAAACATATTGCTGGGTATTGTGGCCAAACAGCTCAATTATTTGTTTCATCTGACCACAGAACTTTCCTCCAGAAGGTCTTATCTTTGTCCTTTTGATGTGATGTATGAGCAATGTGACCATTGTTTCAAAATGATTAGTTCCAGTTCCAACAACAATATTAATGTTGTTTTAGTCGCCATTGTTTACTACAACTACTTTAGAGGGCTTCTGGTTTTTCTCCTCAATGCATTGCTGGTGGCCAATATGGTAGGCTTTGTTTGGAAACACGCTCATTGTCGTTGATCATTTATCCAGTGATACTGATAATGCAGGCCATGTGTGGGATTTTCCACTGCCACAATTGAGGTGGGAGAAATAAAACTAGCTTTTATCAAATTCCTAAGCTTAGTCTTTGGAGAAATGGAAGCGGCTGAAAAAGAAGAGTGAACGGCGAAGGCGAGGATGGCTGTGCTGCAATCAACTGATGCTATAAACAACTTTGTGTTTGTTCAGATCATTTCACTTCAGGTAATTAAGAACATTTTGCAAGTAGAAATTATTGGAAAGAAAATTGGCACAGCATTCTCCCAATCATGCTTTACAATCAGTGTTGCTGAGATGACCTGAGATTGGTTATCCATGATTATCCAGCGTGTCAAAATTGTGTCTGATCATTTCTGAGAGTGCGTAGCTCTAGCCTTGGTAACAGGATGTCCACTGGGTTTATATAAATAATTTCTGAGAGTGCGTAGCTCTAGCCTTGATAACAGGATGACCACTGGGTTTATATAGATAAACACAAACATAACGAACCCATCTACAAACAAACTGGTCAGAGCTTTCTAGACTCTTATAATTTTTACAGTCTTATAAATTAAGTTGAACAATGAAGTACCGTACATTCCGGCCTATAAGCCTCAACATTTTTCCCACGCTTTGATCCCTCCAGTTTGTAAAACGGTGCGGCTAATTTACGGGTTTTTCTTCGCTAACGACCATAATGCAAATAGTTTTCATAGAACACAAGCAATGACACTGACCAGGTGTTGTTTGTGCGATGGCGACAATTTGCTTACTGCTGCGGGGTGAACGTCTACAGCAGGGTTCCCCAAACTACGGATCCGGCCCGCGAGAAGTCCCAAGTTAAAAAAACATCAATAAAATAAATTTCTACTGCTTGTTACTCTCGGTGTCTCTTAGCCGCTCAGGCAAATCATGTGGTCTAAAAATGCACTTTTCCATTGATAACGTGACATCAAGTGCGCAGTCTTTCAGTCAATTAGTGCACGAGGAATATATATATATATATATACATATACATATACATACAGCCCCGCCCTGGCCAAATTGTTTTAACACAATGCGGCCCCCGAGTCAAAAAGTTTGGGGAACCCTGGTCTATAGTATTTACTTCTGTTTAGTGCTTTACACCGGAAGTTCAAATGCCGTAACATGTTCTAGATGTTACGGCACTAGAATGGATTCTTCATTCGTCACTCCAACCAATAATAGTAAGTTTGACAATATAACTAAAACAATTCATACTTACGAAACTGTCCCATGTGAGACATCTGCAGGAGTGTTTTCATGCATATTTGCACGTGCTATCGTAATGTAATCAAGTAATAGCTAATATGCTAACATGTTTACAAGTATTATTAACTTACGATGGCATTCCTTTTGTATTGTTTCAGTTTCACAAATTCCTCAGTAAATTCACCAAAACGTCTCAGTGGAGTTGTTGAGTCTGTTTAGCTGATTGGAGAGCTAGCTTCCACTGCTAGTGGCTCTATGAGGATGGCTTCTGTTTTGTTTGATCAGCGGTTTTACTGGCGTGTTACAGACACAGTTTGGAAACAAGGTATTTAAGGTATTTATAAAGCAAGACGGCGTCGCGACTAGTCGCAGAGGCTCAACGCTCTCCCGTTCGGTGCTTTTTAATGTTATTTATGTACGTCTTTGTTATTTTACTTGTTACATTCTGTCGGGCAAACAACGTCTACACCAGGCAGGATCTCATAGAAGTAGGATCTCCCGGAGAAAACGCCGTCACGGCCGAGTTTATCCGTGTAAACAACATCCCGGAAGAAATTGCGAGACAAAACGGATCTCCATGGTACATTATACCCGGAACAAAGCGCTGCAGGCGGCGTAGAGAACGTAAACAGAAACGAGGCTGCAGAGCTGGTCAGCTGGAGAGGCTAAGACAACGACCGAACAAACCACCACTGCCGAGTATGTTTCTCACAAATGCAAGATCACTTGCAAACAAGATGGACGAACTGAGGCTACAGGTAGCAACGAACACCACCGTGAGGAATAGCTGCGTGCTAATAGTCACAGAAACCTGGCTCCATTCATCCATCCCGGACATAGCTATCGAGCTAACAGGCTACACTCTACACCGCCTGGACAGGACAAAAGAGGCTACAGGGAAATCGCGGGGAGGAGGACTATTAATATTCACAAAGGACACATGGGGAACACACACAAGCATTGTGAGTAGCCACTGTTCCCCTAATCTAGAATATCTGACTATTAAATGTCGGCCCTTTTACCTGCCGAGGGAATACAATGCTGTGTTGCTAACCGCAGTGTACATAGCGCCAGATGCTAACGCTAGCACGGCGCTAGGTCAGCTGCATGATACAATCAACCAGCAACAAAGCATGTATCCAGAGGCTGCTCATATCATCGCAGGAGACTTTAACCATGCTAACCTGAAGGTAGTGCTCCCCAAACTACACCAGCATGTAAAATGTGCCACAAGAGGCAAAAACACACTGGACAAGGTTTACTCCAATATCAAGCTGGGCTACAGAGCTAAACCTTTAGCACACATGGGCCAGTCAGACCACACATCCCTGCTACTCATCCCAGCATACACCCCCACCCGGATGAGTGCTCCCACCACAACAAAGTCCATCAATACCTGGCCTGAAGGTGCCACTGAAAAGCTGCGTGGGAGGTCTTTGAAGACGAGGACCTGGAGAAATACACATCAGGAGTACTGGGCTACATAAAACACTGCACAGACTCTGTTACTGTGGATAAGCGCGTCCGAGTCTATTTCAACACAAAGCCGTGGATGACGAGAGAGGTGCAGAGGCTGCTGAGGGAGAGGGACACCGCGTTCAGATCTGGCGACGGGGAGGTCTATAGCACTGCCAGAGCCAGCCTGAAGCGTGGTATCAGGGAGGCTAAGGGGGACTACAAAACAAAGATTGAGGACTGCTTCCAAAGCAACGACTCCAGGAGGGTATGGCAGGGGGTCCAGCACAAGACCAACTACAGGCCCAGCAACCCCCCGGCCGGCAGGGGAGACCCCCGGCTGGCAGAGGAGCTGAACTCCTTCTACGCCCGCTTTGAGGTAACACCATCGGAAGCAGTCACACCTCAGTCAGGAGCAACACCTCACCCAACAGCCACACCTCAATCAGCAGTCACACCTCACTCGACAGACCACAGCAGCCTCACCCTTTCAGTGACGGAGCACGAGGTCAGACGCACACTGAAAGCCGTGAACCTGAGGAAGGCTGCGGGACCGGACGGCGTCTCCGGACGGGTGCTGAGAGACTGCGCTGATCAGCTGGCTGGTGTCCTCACCGACATCTTCAACCGGTCCCTGTCCCAGGCCACCGTCCCATCCTGCCTGAAAACCTCCACCATCATCCCGGTCCCCAAAAAGAAAAACACTGTCAGCTGTCTGAACGACTACCGGCCAGTGGCACTCACTTCTATCACAATGAAGTGTTTCGAGAAACTGGTCCGGACCCACATCCTCTCATCCCTACCGCCCGCATTGGACCCCCATCAGTTTGCCTACCGAGCCAACAGGTCTACGGAGGACGCCATCGCCACGGCTCTCCACTCCGCCATGTCCCACATGGAGGGAGGGTGGGAGCTATGTACGGCTGCTCTTTGTAGACTTCAGCTCTGCATTTAATACCATCTTACCTGACAGACTGGTGACCAAGCTAGCAGACCTCGGAATATCCAACCCCACCTGTCTCTGGATTAAAGACTTCCTGACCGACCGCCGTCAGAGGGTGAGGATGGGTACCCACACCTCCACAGCCCTCAGCCTCAGCACCAGCTCACCTCAGGGCTGCGTGCTGAGCCCCCTGCTCTACTCACTCTACACCCACGACTTCACAGCCACCCACCCCGGCAATCACATCATAAAGTTTGCCGATGACACAACGGTGGTGGGCTGCATCTCTGGGGTCGACGAGACGGCATACCGGGACGAGGTGGAGCAGCTGGCAGTGTTGAGCAGGGTGAACAACCTGAAGCTGAACCAGCTCAAGACCCAGGAAGTGATCTTGGACAGCAGGAGGAGAAAAACTACCATACAGCCCCTGTACATCGACGGGGGCTGTGTGGAAAGAGTCTCATCCCTACGCTTCCTGGGAGTTCACCTGGAGAAGGACCTGTCCTGGAGGACCAACACCACGGCTATCGTCAAGAGGGCACAGCAGAGGCTCTACTTCTTGAGAGTACTCAGGAATCTCCACCTGAGACAGGATCTACTGGTGTCCTTCTACCGCTGTTCTGTGGAGTGCATCCTCACATACTGCATCTGCGTATGGTTCTGCAGCTGCACAGCAGCAGAGAGGAAAGCTCTCCAGAGGGTCGTCAACTCGGCCCAAAAAATCATCGGGTGCCCCCTCCCCTTCCTGGAAGAACTGTACAACTCCCGCTGCCTGAAGAAGGCAGCCAACATACTCAAGGACCCATCCCACCCCGGCAACAGCCACTTCGATCGGCTGCCTTCCGGCAGACGTTTCAGAACCATGCAAACCCGCACAAATAGACTCAAGAACAGTTTCTACCCCCGGGCCATAACTGCACTAAATGCAGCTGGAATGTAAAAAAAATAAAATAATAAAAATAAATAAATAAATAAAATAAAAAAATAAAAACTCCCTCACGTGCAACATGAGGAAGCCGCCGGTCAATCACGATCTGGGACTGTGCAATCAGCGATTACACGCCAACTGGACAATAGTTATAATATTTATTTACATATTTAATAAATAAATAAATGATAAATGGGTTATACTTGTATAGCGCTTTTCTACCTTCAAGGTACTCAAAGCGCTTTGACAGTATTTCCACATTTACCCATTCACACACACATTCACACACTGATGGCGGGAGCTGCCATGCAAGGCGCTAACCAGCAGCCATCAGAGGCAAAGGGTGAAGTGTCTTGCCCAAGGACACAACGGACGTGACTAGGAAGGTAGAAGGTGGGAATTGAACCCCAGTAACCAGCAACACTCCGATTGCTGGCACAGCCACTCTATCAATCCAAAATAATAATGCCTGCACAGCATAGGAGGTAGGAAATGCTGACTCCCACCCCCTCAGCACACTGGGAACCAGCATTACTCCTCTAGTCAGTTCACTAGTCACTTTATACTTTTTACTGTCTTGTTTTTTCTACATTGCCTCTTAGAGTGGTCTTAGGCCATATTGCATATTGTGTATATTGTGTTGTTTTTGTATATTGTGTGGTTTCTTCTTTTTTTTTTAAAATGCAAAGCACCTTAGGGAAGCAACCTAAATTTCGTTGGACCTATACCTGTACATGCACAATGACAATAAAGATAATTCATTCATTCATTCATTTAAATAAACACCAAGTCCGTGATCTCTACTCCACTCTGACATGTTGCTCCGGTAAGGAACCTTACATTTAATTACAGGTGTTTTTTCCCTCCTTGTAACGAGTAAGGGAATTCTTATGCTGTAACTACAGTATTTCTCCATCATGTCAAATCCGGTGCAGTGGTATTTTCTACTGAATACCACAAGTTCATTGAATAGCGTTATTGCTCTCGATAAACTAAACCTACCAATATGTCTGCCGGCAATACATTGTGGGATACTTAAGCAAAAAACCCAAAGACCTTTATATAGAGGAAGCTATCAGTTGGTCAAGGAGAGTTGTAGTTGTTCACTCAGTAACACTCTAGTGTTCTGAGAGAGAATTGCGAGTCACACCTCAGCCCCCTGAGCTGCTACCTTATCGTAGGAGCTATGTTGTCTGCGGCTTCTATGCCCCTGATAGGGTCTCCCATGACAAACAGGTCCTAGGGGAGGGACCAGACAAAAAACAGCTCAAAGAACTCAATGAAGAGACATAATCAAGGATTGAATATTCCCTTGCCCGGACACTGGTCACTTGGGCCCTCCTCTGGAGCCAGGCCTGAAGATGGGGCTCGATGGCGAGTGCCTGATGGCCAGGCCTTCCCCCATGGGGCCCGGCCGGGCACAGCCCGAAGAGGCAACGTGGATCCCCCCCTCCAATGGGCTCACCACCCATGAGAGGGGCCATATAAGTCGGGTGCTCTGTGAGCTGGGCGGAAAAGACAGGGGCCTTGGCGGTCTGATCGTCGGCTACAGAAGCTAGATCTTGGGACATGGAACTTCACCTCGCTGGGGGTGAAGGACCCTGACCTGGTGCGCGAAGTAGAGAAGTTCCGGCTGGATCTAGTCGGTGTCAATTGGTTCAAAGCTGAGTGTGAAGCGACTGGGATGAAAATCAGCACTTCCAAGTCCAAGTTCATGCCATCTCCGGGTTGGGAAAGAGATCTTGCCCCAAGTGGAGGAGTTTAAGTACCTCTGAGTTTTGTTCACGAGTGAGGAAAGAGTGGATCGTGAGATCGCTGTATCGGTCCGTCGTCGTGAAGACAGAGCTGACCCAGAAGGCAAAGTGCTCAATTTACCGGTCGATCTACATCCCCATCCTCACCCATGGGCATGAGCTTTGAGTTATGACCGAAAGGCGGCTGAAATGAGTTTCCTCCATCGAGTGGCGGGGAACTCCCTTAGTGATAGGGTGAGAAACTCTGTCATACGGGAGGAGCTGAGAGTAAAGCCGCTGCTCCTCCACATCGAGAGGAGCCAGATGAGGCGGTTCTGGCATCTGGTAAGAATGCCCCCTGAATGCCCGATTGGTAAGAGACCACGGGGAAGACCCAGGAGACGGTGGAGAGACTATGTCTCCCAGCTGGCCTGGGAATGCCTCGGAAGAGCTGGGCGAAGTAACTGGGGAGAGGAAAGTCTGTGCTTCTCTGCTTAGGCTGCTGCCCCCGCACCCCGACTTTGGATAAGCGGAAGAAGATGGATGGATGGACCTCAGCCGTAGCGGAATAGCTATAAACGAATCAAGACGCCGTCAGAGGGGACGCCAGCTACGTGACATATTTCTCCCTTGAGTGACAAGTGAGCAGCCATAGTGTCACCATAGCGTGTGACACTCTTCATAAAAATAAAAGTACCAAATAAATGCAAATTAATTCTTTTTAAGATTTTTTTTTAAATATATATATATATATATATATTTTTTTTAAATTTATTTATTTTTTTATTTACTTTTTTTTAACCTGTCACAATAGTTTGTAGGTGTAATCCCTGAAGCAGAATTTCTTATTTATTAAACTTTCTCAGCGCGGAGCTTTAAATCTCCTGGTACCACATTTGAATTAATGCAACATTCATGTAGTGCGCCACACACACACACAGGAGCAAAGGACATTCTTTTAGCACATGTACAAGGCACAGTCATGATGGGTTGGAAAAAGATGTGTACGTTAGATTAATTAATTTGGAGACAATTAAAACAATTTTATAATTAAATTACTTGAAGTGATTTCAATTATTAATTATGTTTGGATTTAATTGACTCACCAACCAAAGGCCCCCCCAGCAAAATATGTTTAGTAATTTTTTAATTTCATATTCCATATTAAAAGTAAACTCTCTATAGTGTAAGCACACCATTTTATTTTAATTTTGATGGGTATTTTATGAAATGATAGTTAATGTGATAGGTTTGTAGAAAAAGTGTGCAGAGGGACTAGCGGCTCCATGCGTCTATGAGCGAAGGTTAATGCTCAGCACAAGCCGAAGTTGCTCATTAAAAGTCAGTAATTACAAGCGGGTCGAACTGGAAGTCCACAATGCATTTGCTCCAAAGCCCTCAAACAATGACAGTCTTTCCCATTTGCACATCTGGATACACTAAATCCCCACAACGAAGGGCGGCGATAACAGTAATTGCAATTCCAAACACAATCATAGCTCTCATTTATCTAATTTTCCTCTGAGTTGTTTGTGCTCATTATATTATTGTGCTTGGAAAGGAACATGGAGCAGATGTAAATTGAAAGTAGACGTGCTGGAAGGGCCGCCTTTGTTTGCTCTGGTGAATTTGTTTGGATGGTTCCACACCTGTGAAAGACCTACCTAAGGTCAAATACCAAAAAGTCATTTTCACAAGAGAAAAATGAGTTTATGTTAGAAGTTAGGGTTATTTTTGAGTTGTTAGATTACGTTTCGCTGCTAATTTTTTTAACAAGAGAGACAAAACGAAAACCAGTCTAATGTTCTCCTGAGAAGCATAGTTCCATTTGTTTCCAGTGAGGGCCCCCATACATAAAAATTGAAGGATTGCGTGCGCCACTTTGGCTAGTCTCTCAATGGGGTGGCTTCCCAAATGTTCCTATTAAAATTAGAAAACGTTTCTGAATTTTTTCTTTAGGACTTTACGTGTTTTTGGGATCATTATTTTTACTTTTTTTGTGTTATTAATGAGTTAGGAGCATAGGGACATATGATTCCTGCAGAATGGCGGACAAAATCATGGAATTGGACCTATGAAAATCACACAAACTGACATGATTATGAGTGAAATTCTGTAATTGTGAGGGGAAGGAACGTATTTCTGGTGAAATCATGTGTCCACGACCGCTTATTTGTCCTCGAAATGTTCAAAACACCCCCTCCGAGCTAAACAATGTCCAAAAGACCACTTGAACTATCGGCTAAGTCTGCAAACAAACTACGAAACACTGGTGCCGTGACCATACTTGCCAACACTCCCGAATTTTCCGGGAGACTCACGAATTTCAGTGCCTCTTCCGAGACAACCATTCTCCCGAATTTCTCCCGATTTCCAGTCGGACTTAAGGCATGCCCCCTCCAGGTCCGTGCGGACCTGATTGAGGACAGCCTGTCGTCACGTCCGCTTTTCCTTCATATAAACAACGTGCCGGCCCAAAACATATATAAATACTGTGTATATATATATATATATATATATATATATATATATATATATATATATATATATATATATATATATATGTATGTGTGGGAAAAAAATCACAAGACTATTTCATCTCTACAGGCCTGTTTCATGAGGGGTTTTCCTCAATCCTCAGGAGATTTCTCCTGAGGATTGAGGAAAACCCCTCATGAAACAGGCCTGTAGAGATGAAATAGTCTTGTGATTTTTTTCCCACACATACATATTACGCTCTACCACGGTATCGAGCACTATTTTTTGGATAATCTAATTAAGACATATATATATATATATATATATATATATATATATATATATATATATATATATATATATATATATATATATATATATATATATATATATATATATATATGTATGTGTGGGAAAAAAATCACAAGACTATTTCATCTCTACAGGCCTGTTTCATGAGGGGTTTTCCTCAATCCTCAGGAGATTTCTCCTGAGGATTGAGGAAAACCCCTCATGAAACAGGCCTGTAGAGATGAAATAGTCTTGTGATTTTTTTCCCACACATACATATTACGCTCTACCACGGTATCGAGCACTATTTTTTGGATAATCTAATTAAGACATATATATATATATATATATATATATATATACATATATATATATATATATATATATATATATATATATATATATATATATATATATATATATATATATATATGTATATATGTATATATTGTAATAATCTCAGGAATGTAGGCTCAGAGACTGCTTCAGTTATCTTGCATTTATTGTACAAGATGCATTTAAGGCACACAACAGCTCCAACATGCGTCTATCTCCTTTCCCGGCAAAACTCGAGCCAACACTTCCTGTCAACATCGTCACTTCCCTAACTTCCCCGGACGTCCCGCCCCCCAGCCAAAGCCATTGGCTAACACCCCGTAGCCAGCCGCTACATCACCCCCCCCCCCCTTACAAAAAGTCCTCGCCCTCGAGGACTGACCCGTAAAGCAACATTTGGCAACACCATAGCAGCATGTAAAACAGAGCAACCCATTAGTGCAAACAAAACAGTGTAAACAACATAACCCTCACATCACACAAAAGCGGGTTCACAAACCCCCCCCAACCCCCTTCCCTTCAGTCTAAGGACACCACAAAGTCTTGCAAGCGGTCCGGAGGCCTCTTCATCCGCCTCGGCCGCTCTCTTCCATTTCCCAGCAGTGGGACAGCTGGGTCGGGTGTGCCAGTCCTCGGGAGGAAGCTGGAGGGGGTGGGGGAGGAGGGGAGTGGGGAAATTGGTTCCTCCTGGGGCGTAAGCCGGGTATTGGTAAAGGGCTGGGCGGGCAAGGGAGAGGTCACCTGTGTATCCGAGGCAAGGGAAGGGGGACCCCCCGGTAGGGGGCGAGTCTGTCTCTGTGGAGGGCCACCTTCCTTCCCCGGGGGGGCAGCTGGACACGATACACAACCTCTCCCGGCTTCTGGAGTATCTTACAGGGTCCTGTCCATTTGCTGTCCAGCTTGGGACTGCGGCCCTTCTTCCGAATCGGGTTGTAGACCCAGACCAACTCGCCTGGCGCGAAGTCCCTTCCTCGGGTCGTCACATCATAGTAGAGCTTTTTTTTGATGCCAGCTTCCTGCAGCTGCTCCCGAGCGAAACTGTGGGCTGAGTCCAGCCGGTCCTGTAATTTCCTGGCATACTCTGGCCCTGCAGCGAAGGCCGGGGCATCCGGTGGGCGGCCAAAGGCCAGCTCTGCTGGTGTCCGCATCTCTCTCCCTAGCATGAGAAGCGCCGGTGTGCACCCCGTGGATTCTTGGACAGCAGAGCGACACGCCATCAGCACCAGTGGTAGGTGTTGGTCCCAGTCACGCTGGTGGCGGGAGGTGACAATGGCGAGCTCGTCTCCCAGGTTGCGATGAAACCGCTCCACTAACCCATCACTCTGAGGGTGCAATGGGGTAGTGCGGGTCTTGTGAATGCCCAGGCGCTCGCACAAGGCCGCGAACACCCGGGACTCAAAGTTTGTGCCTCGGTCACTGTGCAGAGACGCCATGACGCCAAACCGACCTATCATGCCCTCCACCAGGGCATCAGCAATGGTCTCTGCCTCCTGGTTGGGAATGGCGTATGCCTCTGGCCACTTGGTGAAATAGTCTATGGCGGAAAGGACATAGCGGTTCCCCTTGTCAGACAGTGGGTACGGCCCTGTAATGTCAATCCCCACCCTGTCCATGGGGCACCCCACTGGGAACTGTTGGAGCGGTGCCTGTGAGCGCCCAGTGGGGCCTTTGAGGGCAACGCAAGGGTCACAGCGGCGGCAGAAGTCCTCCACATCTCTCTTCTGCCGACCCCAATAGAACCCCTGTCGCAGCCGCTTGAGTGTTTTGGCGACCCCGAAATGTCCAGACCCACCTCCCCCATGCACTGCCTTAAGCACTTCCCCTTGCAGTCCCTTTGGCACCACCACCTGCCACTGTTCTTCCCCCGTGGCCGCGGCCTTAAATGCCCGCTGCAACACGCCTTGGGACACCCGCAATGAGTCAAACATGGCCCACAGGCCCTTAGTAGTCTTAGAGAATGGTGCCACCGCCTCCCAAGGCGGGCGCTGCCGAGCCTCTACCCACTGCAAAACAGGATGAAGGTCTGTGTCCTCCTCCTGCGTGCGCCTCCAGTCAGCATTCGTCACAGTCTGTAGTTCTCGGCAGACAACGTTATCAGCCTGACTGACGGCAGCACACTCAACGCCCTCTGCCCGCTGCTCTTGTTCCCGGGCTTCCCTGCGCTCGCAGTACCGACATCCGTCTGCTGCACACGGCCGGCGCGAGAGCGCATCCGCGTTGGAGTGGCGAGCACCTGGCCGATGTTCTATTTTAAAGTTGTATCCTTGCAGCTCTTCCACCCACCTGGCAACCTGCCCCTCCGGCTCCCGGAAAGTCATTAGCCACTGGAGGGCTGAGTGGTCAGTCCTAATCACAAAGGGGAGGCCACACAGGTAATATTTAAAGTGTCTGATAGAGAGCACCACTGCCAGGAGTTCTCGGCGGGTGACACAATAGTTCCGTTCCGACTTGTTGAGTTTCTGGCTGAAGTATGCCACCACCCTTTCCCCTTCTTTCCACGGCTGTGCAAGTACACCCCCCACCCCCACTCCGCTGGCATCAGTGTCCAGTAAAAAGGGCAGGGCGAGGTCAGGTGGGGCGAGTACCGGGGCCTCACACAAGGACCGTTTAAGCCCCCAGAATGCCTCCTGGCACCCTTCCGACCACACAAAGTATTTGCCTTTTTCCAGCAATCGATATAGGGGCGCGGCGATTGTAGCAAAACCCCGCACGTGCCTCCGATAGTACGAGGCAAGCCCAATGAAGCTCTTCAGCTGTCCTTGGTCCCGAGGGGCGGGCCAATCTCTCACAGCCCGCACCTTCTCCCCCATGGCGCCAATGCCATCTGCCCCCAGCTCATGTCCCAAGAAAGTTACTTCCCGCCGCATGAAACTGCATTTCTGGGGGTGCAGATTAAGGCCCGCTGCTCGAATCCTCTCCAGGACTCTCCTCAGGGACCCCAGGGCTGCTTCAAAAGAACGCCCATGTACCAAGATGTCGTCCAGGTACACCAGGCACTCTTGACGGGAAATACCAGCCAGCACTTTGTCCATAAACCGGGCAAAAGTGGCGGGGGCATTACAGAGCCCAAAACTGAGGACTTTGAATTGCCACAAACCCCGGCCAGTACAGAAGGCGGATTTAGGGCGAGATTCAGGAGAAAGGGGTACCTGATAATACCCGCTTTTAAGGTCCAGAGTGGTGAACCACGAGGAGCCGGAAACTAGGTCCAGGGACTCATCAATACGGGGGAGGGGGTAAGAGTCTTTTGTGGTCACTTCATTCAGCCGCCTGTAATCCACACAGAATCGCCAATCCACACAGAATCGCCAATCCCCAGCCTTCTTCTTCGCGACCATGACCACAGGTGCCGCCCAGGGGCTCTCAGACGGCTCAATAAAGTCGGCCCGCAGCAGGTCATCTACGGCCTTGTCGCATACCTGCTGTCGAGCGAGGGGGATGCGGCGTGCATGGCACTTGATGGGCCGTGCCAGGCACTTGATGGGCCGTGCCAAGCCAGTGTCTATGACATACTCTGCCAAGTGGGTTCTTCCCACTTCACTCTCGTTCATTGCAAAGCTGCCCTGGAATTCCACCAGCAGCTGTTTCAGCTGCTCCTGTTGCTGTTTCTCCAAGTCCCTGTACTCCTCTCTCCACACCCCTCCCCCTATGACCGGGGGTGCTGGCTGCGGGTGGGGGCCCGTGGGTAGGGATGCCCAGGGCTGGCATCCCCGGGTAATACACAGCTCTGTCTCCCCCCTCATTGGCTGAGGGGAGACAGGGCGAGGGCAGGGGTAGTAACTAGGTGAGGTGTGAGGCAACAAGAATGTAGAGGCATGCGGTGAAACGGGCAGGGGCCCGGGAACTAGGGTACCCATGGCAACTGTAGGGCCCCCCGGGAAATTAAGTGTACCCCTCCCCATGTCTAGCAGGCACCCGGTGACTTGGAGGAAGTCCAGCCCTGAGATGCAGAAGTCTTGCACGTCTGCCACCCAAACTAGATGGCGAACTCGCTTTCCCCCCCACGCACAACCACAGGAACCCCTTCCCCACCATAGGAGCTAGCTGGGCCGTGACTGTGCGTAGCTGTACTGCTGTGGGCTCAAGTGGTATACTGCTGGGAAGAACGTCCGGTCTTACCAGCGTTACCGATGACCCTGTGTCCACCAGACCCACGGTAGGCACCCCCTGGACAGAGACAGCAACATGGCAGGAGCCCCCACCCCCCCCCCCCCGTGTCCAGCCCACCGCCATAGGTGGCACACTGCTGTCATCTACTTCTGGGGGGGATGGAGCCCCTCCCCCCTGGCTGTGCCGCTGGGCTCCTCCGGGTGCCCGAAAGCGAGAAGGAGGAGTAGAAGGCGAGTCGTCGTCTGCTTCTGGGGGGAATGGAGCCCCTCCCCCCTGGCTGTGCTGCTGGGCTCCTCCGGGTGCCCAATAGCGAGAAGAAGATGTAGAAAGTGAGTCGTCGACTGCTTCTGGGGGGGAATGGAGCCCCTCCCCCCTGGCTGTGCTGATGTGCTCCTTCCCCTGCTTGACGAGCCTGGGCTGGCGAATCAGGTACCGCGGTGGACGTAGGGGCCCGCATACCCCTGACTATGCGGGCCCGGCGCCGTTTCCCGGCTCACGACGAGTGGCAGGACACTCCCTGCGAAAGTGTCCAGGTTGGCCACATCCCCAGCAGACCTGCATGGGGCGCGGGCCACGTTGACTTTGCAGAGTCACCGACCTCAGCAGTTCGGTCATTTCTGTCGCCCAAGCCGGAGCCCCGTCGCTAGACCGGTGTGACGATGCCGCCCTCACTGGATGGGGTATCATTTCCAGTCCCCGGCTGCAGCTGCACTCCCCAGCATCTCCCTCTCCACGGCAGCTTCCAGTGCCTCCTGCAGGGACCTCTGGTGCTGAAGCTGCACTTGCACGCGCAGGCAGGAGGAGTAATGGCTCCAACAAACAGGTCAGTTGCGAGCTCATTCCGTGCATCAGCAGGCAGGTGACCATATGCACGGCGCACCTGGCCCTCAATACAATGTCATTAGCGAGCCCCCGGAGTGGTTCGCCGGTCTTCCTGCACCTCCCTCTCAGTTCAGTTTTTAAAAGCGCTGGCTGAGACCATCTCCCAAACCTCCTCTTGAGCGCCCCCACCAGGGCTGCGTAGCACCGCTGCTGTTCAGGGTCCAGCAGCAGGAGGCACGAAAGAGCCTCACCCTCCAGACACAAAGCCAATTGCAATGCTTTGTCCCTTTCTTCCCACCTTCTAGCGTCCACCAACAGTTCAAATTGAGCGTGGAACGCCTCCCAATCTGATCCACCGGCAAATTTTGGCGTCTTTACTGAGGCCGCAGACTGTGAGGGGGACGCGCCGTGCGGGGAAGCTGTGGGCGGCGGCGGCAGCAGCAGCGACATCTTTACGTCCTCACGGGCCGACGAGCCGCTCGTGTGCGAGCAGGAGCGCGGCTGCTCGACGGTCACCCGCTCCAAAACAGCGTCATCCCGCTCAACTTTAAACTTATGCTCACCGGAGCTAAACATGCTAAACGGCTTGCGGTCCTAGCTAACTCACAGACTGAAGCTAACTTGCTAATGCACGATACGCAGCGTGTCCTTACCACGACAAAGTCTCTTCCGAAAATCGTCGGTTTTACTTCTGACACCAGTGTAATAATCTCAGGAATGTAGGCTCAGAGACTTCTTCAGTTATCTTGCATTTATTGTACAAGATGCATTTAAGGCACAGCTCCAACATGCGTCTATCTCCTTTCCCGGCAAAACTCGAACCAACACTTCCTGTCAACAACGTCACTTCCCTAACTTCCCCGGAAGTCCCGCCCCCCAGCCAAAGCTATTGGCTAACACCCCGTAGCCAGCCGCTACAATATATATATATATATATATATATATATATATATATATATATATATATATATATATATAAGAAATACTTGAATTTCAGTGAATTCTAGCTGTAAATATACTCCTCCCCCCTTAACCCCGACCCCGCCCACCTCAACACCCCCACCCAATCTCCCGAATTTGGAGGTCTCAACGTTGGCAAGTATGGCCGTGACCCAGATGAGAGTGAGGTTTAGGGTCGGGGGGGGGGTCAGCAACCCGCGGCTCTAGAGCCACACGCGGCTCTTGAGCGGCGCCCTGGTCGCCCCGTGGAGCTTTTTCAAAAATGTATGGAAATTTAAAAAAATGGCGTGAAAAAAATATTTTTTGTTGTGATATGGTTTCTGTAGTAGGAAAAACACCACACAAAGCTTCCTAATTGTTAGAAAGCACACAGTTTAATAGGTTTGTGTTTATCCTTCACTGATGAGAGTATTTGGCGAGCGCCGCCTCGTCCTACTAATTTCAGCGGCCCTCGAACTCACCGTTGTGTGGACTGTGACTCAACGGTTTGTTTGCATACATAACTTTCTCCGACGCTGCCACAGAAAGACGTGATTTATGCCACTCCTTCTTTGTCTCATTTTGTCCACCAAATGTTTTATACTGTGTGTGAATGCACAAAGGTGAGCTTTGTTAATACTATTGACTTGTTATGGAGTGCTAATCAGGCATATTTGGTCACTGCATGACTGCAAGCTAATCAATGCTAACATTCTATTTAGGCTAGCTGTATGTACATGTTGCATTAGTATGCCTCATTTGTAGGTATATTTGAGCTCATTTAATTTCCTTTACTTATGTCCTCTGTGTATTTATTTTATTTTTCCATGGTTCATGACACATTATCTGTATGCAATATTGGCTGCATTTCTGATAGTTGTTAGTGTGCCATGTTGTTCCAGACCACAGCAACTTGAACACACACATCTATACCTTTTGGCTATTTTGAGGCAGAAATTTCCAGGAGTTATCTCACCCTCTGAGAAGTTTTACCATTTTTTTCCAATGTTGTAAAAATGTGTAGAATGAATATTACATTTCTACATTTCTGTCAACAAAGATATGCATCAGCCTGCGACACATAGTCATTTTGATAGTAGGCTAATATAGCTAATATAGACATGTGTTGCCATCATTATAACACTCATATAAGGCTTTTAATATTTTGCGGCTCCAGACAGATTACTTTTTTGTATTTTTGGTCCAATATGGCTCTTTCGACGTTTTGGGTTGCCGACCCCTGGTTTAGGGGAACGGAGACCAGTCAGTGCGACTATTCCAAATGTATGTTAGCAAACATCACTCCCTGACACCTTAACAGCTTGCGCAGGATATCTGACTAGCACCCAAGACTTTTATTCGGAGGACCCAGGTTTGAGCCAGGGGCGAAACGGAAGCAGGGGCTAGGCTAGGCGGCTAACGCTGGTGCCGTGACTCGGATGAGAATGAGGTTTAGGAGGCCGTAAATTAGTAAACCTTTCTTCTTCAAAGCTTGCGCCAGATATTGGGTTGACAACTTGGGCTTTTAGCTCGGTGCCGAGGGTGCTCGACTCTCATTCCGAGGACCCAGGTTCTGGCTCTGGGGAGAGTGAAAGCAGAGGCTGGACATAAAGATAACCTTTCGCACCTGTGCACAATTTACAGTCTCCAATTAGCCTAACATACAGTACATGTTTTAGGTTATGCAGTATTTGTCAGGAACGTGTCGTGTGAGACGGTGAAAGTTGTTGATTTCAAAATATGCAGACGATCGATCGAGGAGGTGCAGGTGAAAAAAGGTCATTCATACACTTACATGTCTTCATCAGCTCTAGACTGGACTACAGCAATGTCCTCTATAGTGGAATAAATCAGTCACTCCTCCACAAGCTCCAGTTAGTACAAAATGCTTCTCACTCATGCTCCAAAACATGCCCACATTACCCCGGTTCTCTTTACTTCCCATTGGCTCCCAGTATGTTTTAGAATACATTTTAAAATCCTTCTTTTTGTTTTTAAGGCCATCAATGTTCTGGCCGCAGCATACGGTATTTTTCGGACTATAAGGCACACCTAAAATCCTGTCATTTTGTCAAAAATTGACAGTGCGCTTTATAACCCGGTGCGCCTAATGTGCGGCATAATTCTGGTTGTGCTTACCGACCTCGAAGCTAATTTATTTGGTACGTGGTGTAATAAGTGTGACCAGTAGATGCCAGTCATACATAAGAGATACATGTAAACTGCAAGATGACGCCAGTAAACAACACCAACAATTTAAATGTTCCATTGAGAATATAGAACATTACAAACGGCACACAAAAATCTGTCAAAATGTTTTTTGTTCGACTTCGGTAAGCTATGAAGCCGCACCGCTTGATAAATTGTTGGCGCATTAAACATACGAGTATTATAATGTTGTGTGTACAAGGTCCGCAAAATGACACCTATTAGCAGACTTATTACCTGCCGTTTTGTTTCACAAAATTAAGCAAAACTAACTTTTCTTACCTTTTGGTAGCTGCTGATGTGTATTTGGGATCTGCATAAGTCCTGTAAAATGTCCGCGCGTCCGCCATTGTAGTTTGTGCCGTCGACGTAGTCGATAAGCTTATTTTTCTCTACTTTCTTATGTGGTATTCATCCTCCACTGTTGCCATTTCTAATATAAAGTAGTGTGAAGTTCTTACTTATATCTATCAGTAAACTCGCCATGAAAGCACTAAAACATACCGGTGTAGTGGGTTTACATTATTCACCCACGGAACTTTAGTTGTTAGAGGGTTCTGGTCGGACGATTTTTCATGGGACACATTTCCGGCGTTGATGTTGCATTATTGAGCCATGGATGAGGAGATGCTGCTCCGTTATTGATTGAAGTAAAGTCTGAATGTCATTAAAACAGTTAGCTCCATCTTTTAACACTTCTTCCACCCCCGTCCTTGCACGCTACACCGCTACAACAAAGATGACGGGGAAAAGATGCTGCCGAAGTTGAGCCACGTAAATAAGACCGCCCACAAAACGGCGCATCCTGAAGAGACGCTCAGAAAACGACTTGAAGATGATCTGTAAAACATAATCTATGCAACATTTTGACCGAAGAACCACCATTACATGTTATGTAGACCACAAGGAAGTGTTTTAAATGTAGCAAAAAATCATAATATGACTCCTTTTAATGCGCCCTATAATCCGGTGCACCTTCTGTATGAAAAAAGACCTTAATAGACCCGCTCATCGGCAGTGCGCCTTATAATCTGGTGCGCCCTATGGTCCGAAAAATACGGTACTTGGCTGATATTTTAACTGTTCGCCACCCACCAAGGAATCTGCGCTCAACCTTACACACATCTTTGGTAGTACCAAGGACCAGACTGAAACAATGGGGTGATAGTTATTTTTCCTCATCCGCACCCAAGTTATGGAACTCCCTCCCCCTTGAGTTGCGAGCCATCATGGACCTAGAAGCTTTTAAAACTCAACTAAAAACACATTTGTTTAAATGAGCTTTTAACAAAAAATTGCTTTAAGTATTTATTATTACTGTTTTAAAATGTGTGGTTTAACTTGCTTTTAACTTATTTGTCTTGTATCTAAAGCACTTTGTGGACCATTGTGATGTTGTAATGTAAGGTGCTAAACAAATACACCTTGATTGATTGATTGATTGATTGATTGATTGAAAAACTAAAACAAAAGATGAGTGCTGCTAGAAGGCACTAAAGCATAGTGAAGGATATGTACGACAATAACTAAACTGGACAGACTACAAAGTAAACAAAAACCGGATGCTGGACAACAGAAAAAAAAAACACGATAGGTGTTGAGCGGATGGCGTCCACAAAGTACATCCGTACTCGACAAGATACTCGGAAAACAAAATGTCCCGAAAAGGAAGTGCTCAAAGGTGAAAATAAGTGAAAGCTACACAATAAGAGCACAGGACAGGAACTAAAGCATTAAAAATTGGCTTTTAACAAACAATTGCTTTAAGTATTTATTATTACTGTCTTAAAATGTGTGGTTTTACCTGCTTTTAACTTATTTGTCCTGTAAAGCACTTTGTGCACCATTGTGTTGTTAAGTGCTATACAAATAAACTTTGATTGATTGATTGATTGAAAAACTAAAACAAAAGATGAGTGTCGCTAGAAACAACAGGCACTGAAGCATAGGGAAGGATATGTACGACAATAACTAAACTGGACAGACTACAAAGTAAACAAAGACCAGATGCTGGATAACAGAAAAAAAAAACACGATACATGTCGAGCGGATGGCGTCCACAAAGTACATCCGTACTCGACAAGATACTCGTAAAAAAAAAAATGTCCCGAAAAGGAAGTGCTCGAAGGTGAAAAAATAAGAGCGCAGGACAGGAACTAAAGCATTTAACACCGGAAAACACAAACAAGCTGAAAACAAGAAATGATCTGATGTGACGGATCCCAACAGTATTGTGAGTGCCCTAATACAAACCAGACAAGCAAACTTCAAATACATGCCGCTTGACCTTGTGGCCTACTTGTTAACCACGTGATGTTTTTATAAGGTCCCCAAACATGGCAGCTACAAACACCGGGAAGTCAATTAGACAAATGATTGTCGATCTTTCTAGCAGGCAAAAGGAGCTGATCAAAAGATTCTGTTTATCCTGAGATTGAATAATGTCATCGGACACACCGGAGCTCTTGTAAAAAGAGCTCAGCAGCGCATGCACTTTCTGCTTCGGATGAAAAGAGCAAAGCTCCCTCCCCCCATTCTCACCACATTCTACAGAGGCACTATAGAGAGCCTGCTGACCAACAGCATCTCTGTCTGGACTGGAGCCTGCAATGCCTCAGACTGGAAGTCTCTCCAGAGAGTGGTGAGGATGGCGGAAAAGATCATCAGGACTCCTCTTCCTCCTATCCAGGAGATCGCAAAAAGCCGCTGCCTGACCAGGGCTCAGAAAATCTGCAAAGACTCCTGCCACCCCCACCAAGGACTGTTTTCACTGCTGGACTCTAGGAAGAGGTTCCGCAGCCTCCGAAGCAGAACCTCCAGGTTCTGTAACAGCTTCTTCCCTCAGGTCGTAAGACTCTTGAACGCATCATAATTATCCCCTCAATTCCCCCCAAAATGGATTAACTCGCTGGAATAAAAAAGACAATATAACATACATCCATAAACATGGATGCATATGAAAAAGTGCAATATATTTATCTGTACAGTAACCTATTTATTTATTTATACATGCACATTATTGCTTTTTTATCCTGTACTACCATGAGCTAATCTAACGAAATTTCGTTCTTATCTGTACTGAAAAGTTCAAATTTGATGACAATAAAAAGGAAGTCCAAGTCTATCAAATGACATTTCAAACCCTCCTTGCAGAGTCTCATCATACCTTCCTGCTGACATCGTTAACAACTCAACTCATCTCAGACGCTACAAAAGTATGAAGCTGCGTGAGCGTGTTGCCAGACAATAATTGTGCGCTTTTATTTATGGACCAAATCAGGTGAAAATCTATTTTGTTAGGAGTATGGCAGTGAAGTCTGAGGGCTTTATTTATATATCGGTCAAATTATTCTGCCACATTTTATACCGACCGAGTGAGACTCCTTGCTGTCTTGTTCCGACAAAACGTAAACGTTTGTTTTCATGAACATGCAAATATAGTGTGATTATCAATAAGCACTACAACCGTGATCATCTACAAGGACACTAATACGAGTACTACAACTACACAAAACTAAAAGTACATTACTTCAAGTACTACAACCATAATAATCTACAAAGACACTAATATGAGTACAACAACTAGATGAAACTATAAGTACATTACTTCAAGTACTACAACCATAATAATCTACAAGGACACTACTACGAGTACTACAACTACATGAAACTAAAAGTACACTACTTCAAGTACTACAACCTTGATAATATACAAGGACACTACTACGAGTACTACAACTACAAGAAGCTAAAAGTAGACTACTTCAAGTACTACAACCATAATAATCTACAAGTACACTACATCAAGTACTACAACTTCAAGGACATTACTTCAAGTACTACAACGACAAGAAACTAAAAGTAAACTACTTAAAGTACTAAAATCATGATAATTTACAAGTACACTATTTCAAGTACTACAACTACAAGAAACAAAGTACACTGCTTCAAGTACTACAACCATAATAATCTACAAGGACACAACTTCAAATACCACAACTACAAGTAACTAAAAGTACACTACTTCAAGTACTACAACCATAATAATCTACAAGGACACTACTACGAATAGTACAACTACAAGAAGCTAAAAGTACACTACTTCAAGTACTACAACTTCAAGGACACTACTTCAAGTACTACAACTAAAAGAAACTAAAAGTAGATTACTTCAAGTATTACAACCAAACTAATCTACAAGTACACTACTTCAAGTACTACAACTACAAGAAACTAAAAAGTACACTACTTCAAGTACTACAACCATAATAATCTACAAGGACACTGCTATGAGTTGTACAACTACAAGAAGCTAATAGTATACTACTTCAAGTACTACAACCATAATAATTTACAAGTACACTACTTCAAGTACTACAACTTCAAGTACACTATTTCAAGTACTACAATTTAAAGAAACTAAAAGTACACTACTTCAAGTATTACAACCAAAATAATGTACAAGTACACTAATTCAAGTACTACAACTACAAGAAATTAAAAATTACACTACTTCAAGTACTGCAACCATAATAATCTACAAGTACACTGCTTAAGTACTACAACTACGAGAAACTATAAGTACACTACTTCAAGTGCTACAACTGCAAGAAACTATATTTACACTACAAGTACTACAACCATAATAATCTACAAGGACACTACTACGAGTACTACAACTACATGAAACTAAAAGTACATTACTTCAAGTACCACAACTATAATCATCTACAAGTAAAAAAAAATTCAAGTACCACAACTACAAGAAGCTAAAAGTACACTACTTCAAGTACTACAACCATAATCATTTATAAGGACACTACTTCAAGTACTACAACTACAAGTAACTAAAAATACACTACTTCAAGTACTACAACCATAATGATCTACAAGTACACTACTTCAAGTACTACAACTACAAGTACATTACTTCAAGTACTACAACTACAAAAAGCTAAAAGTACACTACTTCGAGTACTACAACAATAATAATTTACAAGTACACTACTTCAAGTACTACAACTTCAAGTATTACAATTTAAAGAAACTAAAAGTACACTACTTCAAGTACTACAACCAAAATAATCTACAAGTACACTGCTTAAGTACTACAACTACAAGAAACTATAAGTACAATACTTCAAGTGCTACAACAGCAAGAAACTATAAATACACTACTTCAAGTACTACAACTACAAAAAACTACAAATACACTACTTCAACGACTACAACTACAAAAGACCACAGGTAGACTACTACAAGTACTATAACTACACTACTACAACTACATTGCTACAAGTACTATAACTGCACTACAACGACGACAGGAAACTACTACAACTGCACTACTGAAAATGCAAGTGCTAAAACGACAAGAAACTGCAAGTGCACTACTATAACAATAAGTACACTACTATGACTACATGAAAACACAAGTACTACAGTGAACTACAACCACACAACTACCAATACTACAACTATAAGAAAGTAGAAAGTATTGCTTACTAGTAATACTTTTTAGATCAACTACTAAGCCACCTTTGGCATTAGGAGGCAATTTGTGACTCCAGTACTTTGTGGGGTTGATCTGCCATTGATCATCTGAAGTCTGACATTGTTTGGGATTTTAACACACACACACACACACACACACACACACACACACATACACACACACACACACACACACACACACACACACACACACACACACACCCACACCCACCCACACACACACACACACACACACACACACACACACACACACACACACACACACACAAATACATGTATTGCCTACTTTGTGTGGACCCACGTTTGGTTAGTAGGTTGTGAGGGCCCCCCTTTCCACTATAGCTAGAATGATGAAACAAATATATCTAGCACTGGATGGGAGTAGAGAGTTGCAACCTCACTTCAGAATGCAAAACACACAAAGTAAAAAAAAAAAATTTACTTCTGTAGTTGTGAGGACCAGGCAAATGTCCTCACAAGTCAAAAGGTCCTCACAGAATGGGTGGTTTGTCAAGTGTATGTCCACACAAGGCTGGTGAGACAAGTGCACACACACACACACCCACACACACACACATTTCCTTTATCTGGGGGTATTGACTGCGCCCCTTGGGTGGGTTGTCTGGCTGCCGAAGTCCATCCAACCAGTTCTGACGATTTAGTGATTGTTGTGTCAGCTGGAGTTGTCCTCAATATTTCAGTATTTCATGCAAAAAGCTTTCACTGGAATAATACTGCGCAATCGATCAATCAAAATCCTGCAGGGAGCGAGAAAACTGTAGTGTGGTCTTTTGAACATGTTATGTGGAACATTCCACGGTGTCTGCGCCATTTGTGTCTGCAGGAAATTAAATACATAAATGTAGGATGAAATTAACTGTAAAATTAACTAAAAACATATGTTTGAATTGGCTTTTAACAAACAACTGCTTTAAGGGCCTACTGAAACCCACTACTACCGACCACGCAGTCTGATAGTTTATATATCAATGATGAAATCTTAATATTGCAACACATGCCAATACGGCCGGGTTAGCTTACTAAAGTGCAATTTTAAATTTTGCGCCGAAATATCCTGCTGAAAACGTTTCGATATGATGACGCCTGCGCGTGACGTCACGGATTGTAGAGGATATTTTGGGACAGCATGGTGGCCAGCTATTAAGTCGTCTGTTTTCATCGCAAAATTCCACAGTATTCTGGACATCTGTGTTGGTGAATCTTTTGCAATTTGTTCAATGAACAATGAAGACAGCAAAGAAGAAAGCTGTAGGTGGGAAGCGGTGTATTGCGGCCGGCTGCAGCAACACAAACACAGCCGGTGTTTCATTGTTTACATTCCCGAAAGATGACAGTCAAGCTTTACTATGGAACAGAGAGGTCAAGCGAACACGGTTGGATTGGACCACACACACAAAGTACAGTGTATTATGCAGCGATCATTTCGAAAGATCGTGTTTCGAAGAGGGTCCCTTGCGAAGGACAAGAGTAACAGTGCAAGACTAGGCCACAAGCTAAAACTAGTCTATAAATAAATAACATTTTACCATTCTGTATTCTGAAGGCGATCTATGTCGTGTGCTACTCCAGCATCACTATCAGCAGCGTCCTCCTGACCGTCACCGTCAGCGTCGGGTTCAAAGCAGTATGGCTCTATCCCTTGTTGCGGTTGGGCCTGGCCGAGTGGTCCTGCCACGCCCACGGCTGCCACGGCGCCTCTCCCAGCATCTTCCCTATCTGAATCGCACCCACTGCCCTCTAGTCCTTCACTCTCGCTTTCCTCATCCACAAGTCTTTCATCCTCGCTCAAATTAATGGGGAAATTGTCGCTTTCTCTGTCCGAATTCCTCTCGCTGCTAGTGGCCATGATTGTAAACAATGTGCAGATGTGAGGAGCTCCACAACCGGTGACGTCAAGCGCATATCGTCTGCTACTTCCGGTACAGGCAAGGCTTTTTTATCAGCGACCAAAAGTTGCGAACTTTATCGTCGATGTTCTCTACTAAATCCTTTCAGCAAAAATATGTTAATATCGCGAACTGATCAAGTATGACACATAGAATGGACCTGCTATCCCCGTTTAAATAAGAAAATCTCATTTCAGTAGGCCTTTAAGTATACATTATTACTGTTTTAAAATGTGTGGTTTTACTTGCTTTTTACTTATTTGTTCTGTAAAGCACTTTGTGCATCGTTGTGATGTTGTAAGGTGCTGTACAAATAATCTTTCATTGATTGATTAAAAAACTAAGACAAAGGATGAGTGCTGCTAGAAACAGGCACTGAAGCATAGGGAAGGATATGTACGACAATAACTAAACTGGACAGACTACAGAGTAAACAAAGACCGGGTGCTGGACAACAGCAAAAGAAAAAACACGATACGTGTCGAGCAGATGGCGTCCACAAAGTACATCCGTACTCGACAAGAGCCTTGAAAGAATAATGTCCCAAAAAGGAAGTGCTCAAAGGCAGGCGTGAAGCTGCTACAGGAAACGAGAAAACAGGAAGTGAAAGCCACAAAAATAAGAGCGCAGGACAAGAACTGTAAAATAAATGTGTGTTTCCCACACTGATCTGATGTTATTGTGACAACCTGTCACTTGTATTTCCTGCCAGCGTTCCTTTTTGATTTCCATTTCCTGCATGTCTCCTCTGAGCGCTCGTTTTCCTCACCTGTCCCTAGTTGGCAGCCTGGCACACCCGGTTGCAGTTGCCAATCAGGCGGCTATTTATGCCTGCCTCGCCTGTTCCTCAGTGCTCGAGTATCGACTATGTTAAGAACCTCTGTTGTATACATGACGGCTTCTCCTCTGTTAAATATATTAAAATCCTTTCTCCTGGTTCCTGCATCTTGGGGTCACAAATACTGCGAGTTCCCAACAGTTACATTTAGTTAATAACATTTTGACAGGATTAATTTCAACTACTTTGAATACTAGATAAATAGCATTTGTTGTCTGTCCCTACTTCGTAAAATTAGACTTTACAATGAACTCAGTGGCCTAGTGGTTGGAGTGTCCGTCTTGAGATCGGTAGGTTGTGAGTTCAAACCCCGTCCGAGTCATACCAAAGACTATAGACTATACAAATGGGACCCAATACCTCCCTGTTCCTCAGTGCTCGAGGATCGACTATGTTAAGAACCTCTGTTGTATACATGACGGCTTCTCCTCTGTTAAATATATCAAAATCCTCTTACCTGCGCACCTTTCTCCTGGTTCCTTCATCTTGGGGTCACAAATACCGCGAGTTCCCAACAGCTACATTTAGTTAATACAATTTTGACAGGATTCATTTAAACTACTTTGAATACTACATAAATAGCATTTGTTGTCTGTCCCTGCGTCCTAAAATTAGACTTTACAATGAACTCAGTGGCCTAGTGGTTAGAGTGTCCGTCTTGAGATCGGTAGGTTGTGAGTTTAAACCCCGTCCGAGTCATAGCAAAGACTATAGACTATAAAAATGGGACCCAATACCTCCCTGCTTGGCACTCAGCATCAAGGGTTGGAATTGGGGGTTAAATCACCAAAAATGATTCCCGGGCGCGGCCACCGCTGCCGCTCACTGCTCGCCTCACCTCCCAGGGGGTGATCAAGGGTGATGGGTCAAATGCAGAGAATAATTTCGCCACACTTAGTGTGTGTGTGGCTATCATTGGTACTTTAACTTAAATATAATCATTGAAATCCTTCAGAAATGCATTTGTTTTTACATATTTGTGGTACTCCTATTTAAGCATATTTTAACAATTTTGTTAAATTTTTCTTTTCAGTGGTGCCCCTAAGTTTTGCACCCCCCCCCCCCCCCCCCCACCCCCCTTTCAACCAATCGCCTGGAAAACAGAATTGCAGTATTCCCCAGTAGGTAAGTTGCATCGTTCACTCGTTTATTTGTATGCATATGCAATGATTTTTCAACCATGGCTGTGGGTAATTAAGGTTGCCGGACTATGCTGAGAGTCGGGCTACCTTAATTATTTTTAGGGTTGCTACAATTTATTAAATTGGGGAAAAAAAACGCTTTAATCTGTATATTGTTGCTTTAATGATTGTTCTTATGATTTTAATTAATAAAAATGTATCATATCCATTGTTTCCGCAAGACCGCTCCAATAGAGCGGGGTAATGTGGATCACATTGGGGGTGATGTGGTGTGCGTGTGCGGCGATAACGGCAGAGTGCCGAGGGAGATGGCTCCAAGAAGATTTATGACGGACAATAAACTTTCACGAGCAAAGGAAGCGAGGAAGCAGCAGACCACTCGATGATGTAAACATAAGGATACGGGAAGTGATCGCGGCGCCGCTATAAATAGTGTGTCAGCGTTAGCACTTGTAATAACAATATCACTTATACTTGGTTGATACTTGGTTGAGCGCCCGTGCCAGCAACTTGAGGGTTCCAGGTTCGATCCCCGATCCCTCCATCCTAGTATCCTCGGCCAAGATACTTTACCCACCTGCTCCCAGTGCCACCCACACTGGTTTAAATGTTACTTAGATAATGGCTTTCACTATGTAAAGCGCTTTGAGTCACTAGAGAAAAGCGCTATGTAAATATAATTCACTTTACTTCCCTATTCAAGTCGAAAAATGTAATAGGTGTATTGTTGGCGCGTTTTGGATGGTTTTTATTGGGTTTTATGAACGGAATAGAGGACGTCCCATTGGATTTGCTGTAAACTGACTTTTATTTTTGTTTATTTACAAATTATAATGCATGTCTTTCATTATGATGAACATTAAAAAAAAAAAAAGTGCAGTTCCCCTTTAAGGGCAGCAAACAGGCAGAAACAAGGTAAAAGTCTATTTTGGCAGCCATCTTTTATGTTTGACTAGCATGAAGAATTTTTTAAAATTCAAAGGCATGTACAAACAAGCGAGCACCGATAGTTTGTATCCTAATACAAAGCATTTTTTGTCCAAAAAATCAAACAACACTCCTCCAGTTAATGCTTTGTTTAAAAGTGTGCGTGTTAAATTGTTATACATATTGTCACCTATTAATACTTTAGAAGAGTCGTTTTGTTTAGTTTGGTTCTTATCTATTACCTGGTTTCAGGTTTTGCTGTTTGTTGTTTGTTTTGACACAAGTAATACAAAGTGATGCTCATGTGGTACAATTTAATTAATAAAAAGACTTAAAATCATCAAAAAATGGTTTATATATATATATATATATATATATATATATATATATATATATATATATATATATATATATATATATATATATATATATATATTTACATACATACTGTGTATATACTGTGTATATATATATATATATATATATACACACAGTATATATATATATATATATATACATATATATATATATATATATATATATATATATATATATATACTGTATATATATATATATGTGTGTATATGTGTAAATATTACATGTTATGTTATATTTGCTACTATGGTACATTTTTCGTCTACTTTATACCTGCATTATCCTTTCCATCCTTTGTAACTGAGCTACTGTGTGGAACAATTTCCCTTGTGGATCAATAAAGTTTGTCTAAGTTTATTTCAGCCATTTTCCCTAAAAGACACATTGAGGCTAGAAAGTGTTTTTTATTCGACTTCTGGATGAATATAACAAATGAATCGACATATTACGCAATTACTAAAATAATCGATAGCTGCAGTCCTAATTTTTTTGTAATGTTTTTCTTCAATTTGTTGTATTACTCTAATGCAGGGATTCTCAAACTGTAGTACGTGTGCCACTAGGGGTACGCTGGCTCCATCTAGCGGTATGCCAAAGAACCACTTGATTAAAGTACAGTGTTTTATATTCCTACATTAAAACACAGTGTTACTGTTCAAACTGTGTGTAATGTTACTGTAGCCAAATTATTAAATATACTTGTTAAATAAAACCACTGCCTTGTTTTTAATGAATACTTAGGCTTAGTACGTACTGTATTTTTTGTTATTTTTATTTATTTTTTTATTAATAAGTCCAACAAAATGATACACAATAATACCATAATAATACAATTCCAATTCCAAAACCAAACCCGGCCCAGCAACATTCAGAATAGCAATCAACAGAGCAACTGAGAGGACACACAAACATGCCACAAAACAATCCAAAAGTAGTCAAACAAAAATTAATAATATCAACAACAGTATCAATATTAAGAAGAATTCCAGCATAGCAGTGATGAAGAAATCCCTCATTTACATTATCATCACAGCCATTTAAAAAATAAAAATAAAACCATTTAAAAAATGAACAATAGTGTCACAGTTACACTTGCATCACATCTCATAAGTTTGTGTCCAATATTTCCCACAAAGATAAAATAAGTCATATTTTAGGTTCATGTAATAGTTAAAACAAATTTAGACAAGGGATCCTATATTCCAAAATATGACTACTGTATTTTAATGTTGGTCATTTTGGTGGTCATTTTTTTCTGAGGTGGTCCTTTGGTGAAAAAAGTTTGAGAATGTGTTTACTGTCAACAAATCATTAGCATAAATGTTACTATTTGCTAATTGTATGCTAAATACTCACTTCAGTTACTTTCAGTCCTGTTACTGAAAAAGTTTTTTTCACCGTCGTAACGTTGAACAAAAAACATTTTGGCTTTGAGTAGTAAAATATGTGTATTCTCACATTTAGAGCTGTAAAAAGACAGAAATGTCAGTTTATTTTGAGAGTAACAACTAGCAAATCGGGAACATCGGCGGAATGACCTTAACTTGTATCTATAATGTTGCTGTTGATGTCACCTGTGCATATTGTTGCCTTGCCATTCCAACAAAATCTTAACAAAATAAGCAAACACAGTGGGGAAAAAAAAAGGTCCGAATTCATGCTTTTGACACACAGCAAAATGCTGACAGATGGCCGACTGTGATCTGAAATATCATTGCACATTGAGAAAGAATGCCTGTATGCATATGAAATAGCGGCGGTGCAGATAAGCCAGAGGCACCTTATGGATTTTTCATTTAAAATTCCCAACACAGCCTCGCTCTGAAGTACAGAAAATAACACTGCATGTTTGTTTGTTTTTTTCTGAGCAAGTAAAGGGGGTTTTGTCATTTGTGTAACCCTGGAGAAATGAAGAAACACAACAGTTGCATAATTTTGGACTTTCTATCTGCCTGATAATGTTTCTGGGTGACACTTTATGTCCTACCCCCTGATGTTAAGAAAACACGTCATGTTTATACGGACTGTGGGACAAATAGGCATTTAATGAATGCAAACACAGTGCATATTAATTATGCATCAGTTAGATGAAAGATCTGCAGGGTTTCCATTTGCAACCATAAGTAGGAAAATGTGCACGCACACACTCACGAAATGTCCCTTTCTTCAAAAAGCATAAGCTTGAATGAGAAATAAAACCCTCCCTTGAATAAACGACTACAGGGCGATATTTGATCAAGTCGGACAGCTCGCTGCCTCGCTAATATTCAAGGGACGGTCTCGGTGCAGAAACGTGAATAATGTCCATGTGGAATGTATTCCCAAGCAACAACACAAATACCACAGGGGACGCACACACACACACACAAACACACACACACAGCTGAGCTAGGCCGGCACAGGCGGTCACCACATGCTAGGGTATTATAGCACAAGTTCAATTTCAACAACAACAACAAAAACATTATAAAATAGGGAATGGAATAAAAGTCCATTCATTTTCTGCAGATACATTTTTTTTAAATTAAATTATGATTCCCCTTAAGACATTTAACAATTAACACATGTTGACAATTTATAATTAATCTAGACGTACGAAACAAAATAAACTTACTGTACACAATTGAACAATATAAACTGGGGTGTCAGGATACACATTTTTTACTTCCCATTCGTTCCCAATATTCCAGCCTTGCGTATTGGCCGATACCAATATTATCAACTTTTATCACTGTGTTGTGTGGAATTAGGTTGGCGCGATACAGGCATTATATACGATATCAACTAGGCCGCCGATAGAGCTTTTTATCGTCATCACATCGTGATAACGCATGTTGGTGACACATTCATGTTTCTTAAACACTCATCCTCGCCTCCGTAGTAGCAAATAAACTAAGTTTCCTACAAGTACCATTATCACTGGACAGTGTTCGTACAGGTCCTTAAAAACCTTGAAAATGCTTGGATTTTAATGTTGTGTTTTCAAGGATTGAAAAATGCTCAAATTTTGGATGAAGTGTGTGGAGGGAGATGTTGTCAGCGCTGCCTGCAGGAGCAAAGGTCACCGCCTCTGTCCATGGTGCTGAGGACAGAGCACCATCAGACGGGGGCGTGGCAGTGCTGACGGCGAGACACAGCTGGCAGGTGATTAGATTTCACAGGTGGTACATGTTAATCTAATCATCTGTTGTCTTTAACAGTAAGCGGCCGGGAGCAGAGAGAGAGAGAGAGGATACGGACATGACCGAAAGGTCGCCCTCTGCTGGAGAAAACTTTTGTTAAAAACCTATGTTTATTAAAACCTTTGTTAAAACCTGCACGCTTGGCTCCTGACAGTGGGACCGCTAAGGAGCGGCTTCCACAAAGTGATTGTATAGGCTTGGAAATGTTCACCATATTTCTCGGCAGTCCGACTCAATAGGCTAATTATAAAATGGAAAAAAATAAAATAAGTTTCCTTAAAAATGAAAGCTACACGCTTGATCTGTTGGCTTTGCACGAGCCCTTACATTAGGTGGTTGTCATGCCACAGGCATATATACAGCACTGTGTCGCCCCCAAGAGGACAGTGGTGCATCAGTCCATCATGCCGGAAGGTTGTCGTATTAATGAACATGATGCATGCATGAATTATGATACAAACAAACAAGTAAACAATAATAATTAATGGTATTTCTCGTAAGGAATGATGTATACATGAATGATGATGTTACAAACAAACAAGTAAACTTACTTACTTACTTAATCCTCTTCGTCCCTGACGGGACATAAGGCTTCGACGATCTGCCTCCCTCTGGACCTGTGTTGAGCAACATGCTGTGCCTCGCCCCAGGTTAGGTTCATCTCCTTCAGCTCAGCTGTCACCGTACGCCGCCATGTGTTCTTGGGCTGGCCTTGCTTCCTTTTCCCAGGTGGAGTCCAACGTAGTGCGATCTTGGGGATCCATCCTCAGAACATGCCCAAGCCATTGGAATCGGCGGCATTTGATCTCTAGCACCACACTGCTGTACTTGGTCTTCTTGTATAGATGTGCATTGGATATTTTCTCGGGCTAGAAGATTCGACAGAGTTTCCTGAGGCATCCATTGTGGAAAGCTTCAACTTTTTTCATGTCGTAGGATGTTACTCGCCAGCACTCCGAGCCGTACAACAATACAGATTTTACATTACTGTTGTAAAGTCGGACCTTTGTTCTTAAGCTATATTGCTTGGACTTCCAGATGGTGTGTAGCCTAGCAAAAGCACCATGTGCCTTTCCGAGTCTTGCTGTAATGTCCTTTTGTGCAGAGTTGTCCTTACTGACGAGACTTCCCAGATAGGTAAAGTTCTCAACATAGTCGAGAGCGTGTCCATTCACTGTGATTGGTACATCTGGAGTGGCATTAATGCACATCACTTGTGTTTTAGACACATTTATGTTCAGCCCTACCTGTTGGGCGAATTTGTTCAGTCTGTCAGTTTTCTCCTGCAGATGGATGTGCTTTGGTGCAAGGACAGCAAGATCATCAGCAAAATGTAGGTCTTCAAGTTGGGAGAACAAAGTCCACTGGATACCCCTGGGTCTGTCAGTTGTATTCCGCATGACCCAGTCTATGGCAATCAGGAAGATAATGGGGGAAATAGTACACCCTTGCCGCACACCAGACTCCACAGTGAACCATGTAGATGGCTCACCATTAACAATGACGCTGCATTCAAAGTGACGGTAGAACATCCCTCTGAGAGTGACCAGTTTTGGAGGAACTCCATAGGCCCCAACAATCTTCCATAGGGTGTCACGATGTAGGCTGTCAAAGGCTTTGTGAAAGTCGATGAAGTTGATGTGCAGAGGAGTGTTCCATTTTACACACTGCTCGATAATGTTCCTCAGAGCGAAGATCTGATCTATGCAGCCCCTTCCTCTCCTGAACCCTGCTTGTTCCTGCCGTAGCTTCTGATCAATAGTGGAATCGATTCTGCCGAGTAAAATCCTGCAGAAGACCTTAGATGGTACTGATAGCAGCGTGATGCCCCTCCAGTTGTCACAGTTTTGGAGGTTTCCTTTGTTGGGGAGTTTGACAATCAGGCCCTTGTCCCAGTCTTGAGGTATTACTTCCTTCTCCCAGATGTCTTTAAAGAGATCAGTTTAGCACATTGACAGAGGTGTTAAGGTCAGCTTTCAGCATCTCTGCATAGACAGAGTCTATGACGGTGGCTTTCCCATTCTTCAAGGCTTTGATGGCAAATTTGACCTCTTTTTTACTTGGGGGGTGGTCTCGATGTCAATGAGACTTTCTGCTGATGAAGGGTTGGCAGGATCATCTGGTTCCGGGCAGTTGAGTACCTCACGGAAATGCTCAACCCATCTCAAGATCTGGTCACTCTCAGTGGTGAGGATGTTGCCCTGTTTATCTTTAACAGGGGCCGGCTGGCTGTTGTACTTGCCTGTGAGTTGCTTTGTAAATCGTACTCAATTCACCCCGTGCAGCTGCACACTCCGCTTTCTCTGCTAGATCCTCAACAAAGGCCCTTTTGTCACTCCTTGCACTCTTCTTTACCTCTCTGTCCTTTTCCTTGTAGGCTTTCTGGACCTGCTCATGGAGCCTGTGCGATTTTGTGCTAAGCATCTTGGCTTTCAGCTGTTTTCTTTCTTCAATTCTTTGCCAGGTGCCAGGTGTTAACCATTCTTTGTTCCCTCTCTTTCTATAGCCCAAGACTTTGGTGGCTGCCCCTACGTAAGACTTTTTGATGTTCTCCCACTTGCCTTGGGTGTCTTGAGTCCTCGTTCGCAGGTTTGGCGAGAGCACTGAAGCGGTTCTTCAGTTCCAGGCAGAACTCTTTGTTGGTCTTGGGGCATCTTAGTTTGGCTACATCAAGATGTTTCCTACGTAGACTCCGCTTTTGCGATTTCCTTAGTTTCAGTTTTTTTTTATGTACAAGTAAACAACGTTTGCAAACACCAATGACATTGAATAGTCTACAGAAACACTGCTTCATTTTCTATGCCCCATTCAGTTAATGATAACTGCTGGTTCAATGTTAGGCTTAGGTTTTAGCAGGTTTTCCGTATTTTTCCTACAGACAGCATTTAGTGATCTCAAACAACAGGCTATGGATTGATTCACTCTGGTTTTCGCCTTTTGAAGGGTACTGGAAAAACTGGAAAATTGATGTTGAAAGTCCTTAAAAAGTGCCTGAATTTGGCCATGGAAAAGGTGTACGAAGCCTGACTGGAGGACTAGACAAGGAATAGCTAAACATGCTACATTACACACAGTATGAAGATACTAAAAGCATAGACAAACATTAAGCTAGAGCTGTTGAATGTAGACGAGGTGGGTGGACCGATACAAATATGGACAGTAACGATACCAAGTATAGTATCAGTATATGGCTGATACCACAGTGATTAAATCGATATTTTTTATTACAAAAAATTGGTGTTTGTCGTGATTGATTACAAACTCAGGAAATAATATCAAATAGTGGTATTTGCTTTAGTTTACAAAACCCGAAATCATTGAAGTTGGCACGTTGTGTAAATGGTAAATAAAAACAGAATACAATGATTTGCTAATCCTTTTCAACTTATATTCAATTGAATAAACTGCAAAGACAAGATATTTAATGTTCGGTCTGAGAAACTTTATTTTTTTTTGTAAATAATCATTAACTTAGAATTTAATGGCAGATAAACCTAGCAAAAAAGTTGGCACAGGGGCATTTTTACCACTGTGTTACATGGCCTTTCCTTTTAACAACACTCAGTAAACGTTTGGGAACTGAGGAGACCAGTCTGGACTGCAGGCAGGCCAGTCTAGTACCTGCACTCTTTTACTCCGAAGCCACACTGTTGTAACACAAGCAGAATGTGGCATGGCATTGTCTTGCTGAAATAAGCAGGGGCGTCCGTGAAAAAGACGTTGCTTGGATGGCAACATGTGTTGCTCCAAAACCTGTATGTACCTTTCAGCATTAATGGGGCCTTCACAGATATGTAATTTACCCATGCCTTGGGCACTAATACACCCCCATACCATCACAGATGCTGGCTTTTCAACTTTGCACCTCATCCGGATGGTTCTTTTCCTCTTTGGTCTGTAGGACACAACGTCCACAGTTTCCAAAAACAATTTGAAATGTGGACTGGTCAGACCACAGAACACTTTTCCACTTTGCATCAGTACATTTTAGATGAGCTCAGGCCCAGCGAAGCTGGCGGCGTTTATGGGTGTTGTTGATAAATGGCTTTGGCTTTGCATAGTAGAGTTTTAACTTGCACTTACAGATGTAGCGACAAACTGTAGTTACTGACAGTGGTTTACTGAAGTGTATCCTTTACACATTGATGTCCCTTTTTGATGCAGTACCGCCTGAGGGATCGAAGGTCACGGGTTTAGCCGCTTACTTGCAGTTATCTCTCCAGATTCTCTGAACGTTTTGAGGATATTACGGACCGTAGATTGTGAAATCCCTAAATTCCTTGTAATAACTCATTGAGAAATGTTGTTCTTAAACTGGTCGACAATTTGCTCACGCATTTGTTGACAAAGTGGTGACCCTCGCCCCATCCTTGTTTGTGAATGACTGAGCATTTCATGGAAGCTGCTGTTATACCTTTGCAGTTTATTCAATTGAAAATAGGTTGAAAAGGATTTGCAAGTCATTGTATTCTGTTTTTATTTACAAATTACACAATGAGCCAACTTCACTGGTTTTGGGTTTTGTAATTATTTTGCACTACTGACTATATTCTACATTTGGCATGTAATACAAGGGAATAAGGAAATCATTTTAATATTTGAATGATATTGTTACACCGCCATCTTGTGTTTTTGTTGGGATAACAGTTGTGATCAAAAATGAAAATAATTTAATGATCCTGGAAATTTTTAATATCAGTATTGGTATGACCATTATTTGCAGTATCGCCCAAAACTAATTTAAGTATCCAAAGAACAGATAAAGTGTTTATAACGTTGTAACAGAAGTGTAGATATAACCATGTTTCAACAAAAAAGTAACCAGATATTAACAGTAAATAACAAGTAGAATAATAGTTATAAAAAGAAATAACACAACTCGAAATGATGCAATATGTTAATACATACGCCAGCAGCTAAATTAGGAACCTCTGTAACACGTTTTCAATATGGTTTTATTATAAGTTATATACCAAATAATATGTTAACGCAAGAGGCTGCAATATTTATTACTATAAAGAATTTAGGCAATATTAGCCATCCCTATATAGAAGGTTTGGATCAAGTGAAATTATTCAAACAATGACAGGTATAAAAAAACACTAACCTATTCACTAGTTTGTTTTTTTGGCCAAAAAATTCATGACATTTATGCAGTAAGTTGAACGATGCGGACACGTTTGCCACTGGAAACTTTCCAATACAATTCTTCTGTCTTGTAGACTTTGTATGTGTAATAAATATGCAACTATGATGACAATACCCAAAACTAGTGAAGTTGGCACGTTGTGTAAATCGTAAATAAAAACAGAATACAATGATTTGAAAATCCTTTTCAACCTATAATGAATTGAATAGACTGCAAAGACAAGATATTTAACGTTCGAACTGCAAAACTAAATGCAAATATCAGCTCATTTGGAATTTGATGCCTGCAACATGTTTCAAAAAAGCTGGCACAAGTGGCAAAAAAGACTGAGAAAGTTGAGGAATGCTCATCAAACACTTATTTGGAACATCCCACAGGTGAACAGGCTAATTGAGAACAGGTGAGTGCCATGATTGGGTATAAAAGTAGATTCCATGAAATGCTCAGTCATTCACAAACAAGGACGGGGCGAGGGTCACCACTTTGTCAACAAATGTGTGAGCAAATTGTTGAACAGTAGGGATGTCCGATAATGGCTTTTTGCCGATATCCGATATTCCGATATTGTCCAACTCTTTAATTACCAATACCGAAAGTATTTATTCATCCATTCATCTGTTTTTGAAACCTTTTTTATGATTTCTGTTCTTATTGTATTTACTTCATTTACTATTTTTTATATTTATGAAGGACTGCCTTTATAATTGCGCAAGTTGTGTTCTGACAGTTTTACTATTTGTTTAACACTTTTTTTCTTTATGTATTTCTTCCCTATTTTCTTGTCTTAATCTACAAACCCCGTTTCCATATGAGTTGGGAAATTGTGTTAGATGTAAATATAAACAGAATACAATGATTTGCAAATCATTTTCAACCCATATTCAGTTGAATATGCTACAAAGACAACATATTTGATGTTCAAACTGATAAACATTTTTTTTTTTGCAAATAATCATTAACTTTAAAATTTGATGCTAGCAACAAATGTGTGAGCAAATTGTCGAACAGTTTAAGAACAACATTTCTCAATGAGCTATTGTAAGGAATTTAGGGATTTCACCATTTACAGTCCGTAATATCAAAAGGTTCAGAGAATCTGGACAAATCACTGCACGTAAGCGGTACCGCATCAAAAACCGACATCAGTGTGTAAAGGAAATCACCACATGGGCTCAGGAACAGTTCATAAAACAACTGTCAGTAACTACAGTTTGTCGCTACATCTTTTAGTGCAAGTGAAAACTCTACTATGCAAAGCGAAAGCTATTTATCAACAACACCCAGAAACGCTGCCGGCTTTGCAGGGCCCAAACTCATCTAAGATGGACTGATGCAAAGTGGAAAAGTGTTCTGTGTTCTGACGAGTCCACATTTCAAATTGTTTTTGGAAACTGTGGACGTCGTGTCCTCCGGAAAAAAGAGGAAAAGAACCATCCGGATTGTTATAGGCACAAAGTTCAAAAGCCAGCATCTGGGATGGTATGGGGGTGTTTTAGTGCCCAAGGTATGGGAAGGCACCATTAATATGTCTAGCTTGTGTGCTATCATGTGTGTGTGAGACACTATAATATACAAACCCTGTTTCCATATAAGTTGGGAAATTGTGTTAGATGTAAATATAAACGGAATACAATGATTTGCAAATCATTTTCAACCCATATTCAATTGAATGCACTACAAAGACAAGATATTTGATGTTCAAACTCATAAACTTTATTTTTTTTTTGCAAATAATAATTAACTTAGAATTTCATGGCTGCAACACGTGCCAAAGTAGTTGGGAAAGGGCATGTTCACCACTGTGTTACATGGCCTTTCCTTTTAACAACACTCAGTAAACGTTTGGGAATTGAGGAGACACATTTTTTAAGCTAATCACGTGGAATTCTTTCCCATTCTTGCTTGATGTACAGCTTAAGTTGTTCAACAGTCCGGGGGTCTCCGTTGTGGTATTTTAGGCTTCATAATTCGCCACACATTTTCAATGGGAGACAGGTCTGGACTACAGGCAGGCCAGTCTAGTACCCGCACTCTTTTACTATGAAGCCACGTTGATGTAACACGTGTCTTGCTGAAATAAGCAGGGGCGTCCATGGTAACGTTGCTTGGATGGCAACATATGTTGCTCCAAAACCTGTATGTACCTTTCAGCATTAATGGCGCCTTCACAGATGTGTAAGTTACCCATGTCTTGGGCACTAATACACCCCCATACCATCACACATGCTGGCTTTTCAATTTTGCGCCTATAACAATCCGGATGGTTCTTTTCCTCTTTGGTCCGGAGGACACGACGTCCACAGTTTCCAAAAACAATTTGAAATGTGGACTCGTCAGACCACAGAACACTTTTCCACTTTGTATCAGTCCATCTTAGATGATCTCAGGCCCAGCGAAGCCGATGGCGTTTCTGGGTGTTGCTGATAAATGGTTTTCGCCTTGCATAGGAGAGTTTTAACATGCACTTACAGATGTAGCGACCAACTGTAGTTACTGACAGTGGGTTTCTGAAGTGTTCCTGAGACCATGTGGTGATATCATTTACACACTGATGTCGCTTGTTGATGCAGTACAGCCTGAGGGGTCGAAGGTCACGGGCTTAGCTGCTTACGTGCAGTGATTCCTCCAGATTATCTGAACCCTTTGATGATATTACGGACCGTAGATGGTGAAATCCCTAAATTCCTTGCAATAGCTGGTTGAGAAAGGTTTTTCTTAAACTGTTCAATAGAGATATATGCGTTAAAATGTAATATCGGAAATTATCGGTATCGTTTTTTTTATTATCGGTATCGTTTTTTGTTTTTTTTATTAAATCAACATAAAAAACACAAGATACACTTACAATTAGTGCACCAACCCAAAAAACCTCCCTCCCCCATTTACACTCATTCACACAAAAGGGTTGTTTCTTTCTGTTATTAATATTCTGGTTTCTACATTATATATCAATATATATCAATACAGTCTGCAAGGGATACAGTCCGTAAGAAAACATGATTGTGCGTGCTGCTGGTCCACTAATAGTACTAACCTTTAACAGTTAATTTTACTAATTTTCATTCATTACTAGTGTCTATGTAACTGTTTTTATATTGTTGTACTTTCTTTTTTATTCAAGAAAATGTTTTTAATTTATTTATCTTATTTTACTAATTTTTTAAAAAAGTACCATATCTTCACCATACCTGGTTGTCCAAATTAGGCATAATAATGTGTTAATTCCACGCCTGCCTATATCGGTTGATATCGGTATCGGTTGATATCGGTATCAGTAATGAAAGAGTTGGACAATACCGGAATATCGGATATCGGCAAAAAGCCATTATCGGACATCCCTACTGTTCAACAATTTGCTCACGCATTTGTTGACAAAGTGGTGACCCTCGCCCCATCCTTGTTTGTGAATGACTGAGCATTACATGGAATCTACTTTTATACCCAATCATGGCACCCACCTGTTCCCAATTTGCCTGTTCACCTGTGGGATGTTCCAAATAAGTGTTTGATGAGCATTCCTCAACTTTATTAGTATTTATTGCCACCTTTCCCAACTTCTTTGTCACGTGTTGCTGGCATCAAATTTTAAAGTTAATGATTATTTGCGAAAAAAAAAAGTTTATCAGTTTGAACATCAAATATGTTGTCTTTGTAGCATATTCAACTGAATATGGGTTGAAAATGATTTGCAAATCATTGTATTCTGTTTATATTTACATCTAACACAATTTCCCAACTCATATGGAAATGGGGTTTGTAGATTAAGACAAGAAAATAGGGAAGAAATACATAAAGAAAAAAAGTGTTAAACAAATAGGAAAACTGTCAGAACATAACTTGCGCAATTATAAAGGCAGTCCTTCATAAATATAAAAAATAGTAAATGAAGTAAATACAATAAGAACAGAAATCATAAAAAAGGTTTCAAAAACAGATGAATGGATGAATAAATACTGGAGTAAATAAGTGACAAACATGTATAAATTATAAATAAATGCAGCATATAGATTGAACAATAACCTATTAATAATCAATGAATGAAACACATTGCTTGATATTGTTGAAATTCACCCACATGCTCCTGCTGTAGAGATGAATCATTAATAATTTATTGTAAAATGTAAGGTTGTTGCTACATCGTTGTTGCTAATATCTAAAAATCAAAATAAACAAGTGTCCCTTTCTTTGACATTATGGTAGCAGGGTTTCCCTAGAGCAGACCTGGGCAAATTAAGGCCCGGAGGCCGCATGCGGCCTGTTAAACTTTTCAATCTGGCCCGCCGGATATTGCCAAATAATTGTTTTAGATCTTTAAGATGGAAACTGTAGCTGCCATTATGATGTGCAGTGATGTTTTCAAATGACCGTAAGTCGTGAACTATACAAAGTATTTCAATAGTTGGAATCTGCGATTTTGCAAGATATACTAGTTACTATAGTAATCTAATTAGTTACTACGGTAATCTAATTAGTTACTATGGTAATCTAAGTCACAGCAGCTCAGACGAGGCACTAAGCAGTGTGGGTGGGGAGCGTTTCCACAGAGTGTTTCCAGAGCGGCCAACCTGAAACGTGGGTGTCAGGGACAGACGCGGAGGGAGATTTTTACAGCAAAGTTCAAAAGCGTAGTGATATATCAGATATATCAGATTGTAGGTGGGTTTTTTTACCCTTCGCGTTCATATTGGAGGATGAAAGATTTGTGGATGAGGAACGTTAGAGTGAAGGATTACAGTGCAGTGCAGGACCTATCTTTTTTCGCTCTGACTGTAGCTTAGGTACAAGGGTTCATTGGATTCCACACTTTCTCCCTTTTCTATTGTGGATCACGGATTTGTATTTTAAACCACCTCGGATACTATATCCTCTTGACTGGAAGGATAGACAGAAGATCAACAATACTACCAAACTCTGGACATGTAACTACATGGTTAATGCTTTCCAGCTTGGCGAAGCTTAGCAATGCTTTTGCTAACAACGCCATTGAAGCTAACTTAGTTACGGAACTTCGACAGAGCTATGCTAAAAACATTAGCTCTGCACCTACGCCAGCTCTCATCTGCTCATCATGACCCGTGCTCACCTGCGTTCCAGCGATCGACGGTACGACGAAGGACTTCACCCGATCACCGATGCGATCGGCGGCCCGGAGACGGAGGAAGTCAAGGTGAGGTCGGCGGCTAGCGCGTCTGCTATCCATCTCAAAGTCCTCCTGGTTGTGTTGCTGTAGTCCGCCGCTAATACACCGATCCCACCTACAACTTTCTTCTTTGCAGTCTCCATTGTTCATTAAACAAATTGCAAAAGATTCACCAACACAGATGTCCAGAATACTGTGGAATTTTGAGATGAAAACAGAGCTTTTTGTATTTGATTCAATGGGCTCCGAATACTTCCGTTTCAACGCTTGACGTCACGCGCATACGTCATCATATCGAAACGTTTTCAACCGGAAGTTTAGCAGGAAATTTAAAATTGCACTTTATAAGTTAACCCGGCCATATTGGCATGTGTTGCAACGTTAAGATTTCATCATTGATGTATAAACTATCAGACTGCGTGGTCGGTAGTAGTGGGTTTCAGTAAGCCTTTAAAAAGGGAGTGAAGATTGCAATATATTTTAATATATTTGCTGCTTCCTTCTTATGCACTGTATTTATTACACCGTTTGGCAAACTGTCCAAGTGCAGTTTTCCACTCATCACCGGCTCTGATACGGATCAAATGATATGCATTACGTAGATCTAGCTTGGAGAAAATAGTATCTCCCTGAAGGGGCTCAAAAGCAGATGCAATCAATGGCAATGGATATTTGTTTTTTATGGTAATGTCATTTAATCCACGATAGTCTATACAGGGGCGGAGTGATCCATCCTTCTTACCGACAAAGAAGAATCCTGCACCTACTGGGGAGGAGGAAGGACAGATAATGCCAGCTGCCAGGGATTCCTGAATATACTTCTCCATGCTCTCTCTCTCAGGATGTGACAGGTTGTATAGGCGACTTGCCGGCAGTGGCGCTCCAGAAATCAGGTTGATGGCACAATCATAGGGCCGGTGAGGTGGAAGTGACAGGGCACGCTGTTTGCTGAATACCTCTCTGAGATCATGGTAAACAGCAGGAACTCTCGACAGATCAGGAGGGTCAAACATGACGGGGGAGCTGGTGCCCTTCGATGGGGAACGAGCAGAGCGCAGGCATGTAGAGAGGCAGTAGGAGCTCCAGCTCATTACCTTACGTGCTGTCCAGTCGATATGGGGGTTGTGGAGCCGTAACCAAGGTTGGCCAAGGACGATGGGTGCAAGAGGTGAGGATATGACATATAATTGGATCTGCTCGTGATGATTACCGGACACAATGAGGTGGACTGGCACGGTGCGATGGGATACTCGAGCGAGAAGGCTACCTGTGAGGGCGTTGGCTTTCAGAGGAGGGGGTAGAGGCTCAAGGGGAATGCCTGCCTGGGAGACAACAGCTGAATCGATGAAATTCTCATCTGCCCCTGAGTCAACCAGGGCGAGCAACGGCACAGACTGAGAGTGCCATTGAAGAGTGGCGGAGAATTGCATGCGATCCCGGGATTCAGGGGAAGAGACTGTTTGGCTCACCAGAACCCCCACTGCTACTAGTGAACCTCCTTTTGGCCAAATAGGGCAGGAGGCAGGAAGATGACCAGGTTGTCCACAGTAGAAGCACACCCCCGACCTAATCCGTCGGAGGCGCTCGTCAGTGGAGAGACGGGTCCGCCGTAGTTGCATGGGCTCCTCCCCTGGGGACCCGGAGGGCAGGGCTAGGGGTACAGGATGTCGGGGTGCATTTGGCAGAAAATGATGGTCGGAAAAAGGGGTAGTCAACACAGAGGGAACAGTCTCACCTTGCCACTGGGCTATTTGGTCTGAAATCTTGATGGCGGTGGTAATAGCCTCATCTAGGGAATCAAGCTCCTGCCTTAGTGCGATCTCCCTGCCAATGGTCCGGTTGAGCCCACTCTGGAAGGCGGTGAGCAGCGCTTGGTCATTCCAACCAGACTCCACGGCCAAGGAACGAAACTCGCTGGCGAACTCTCTCACAGAACGTCCACCTTGGCGGAGTCTCAAAAGTTGCTGACCGGCCTGTTGTCCACGAATGGGGTGATCATAAATCTTCTTGAGCTCAGCGGTGAAGAGAGCAAAGGACTGAGCTGCCGGAGCATTCATCTCATGCAGGGCGTTGAAGTAACTACGTGGAGGCCGCTCAAGAAGGCTGGCAATGAAAGCTATCTTGGCTGCCTCATGGACAAAGCGGGTTGGTTGAGCCTTAAAGGTGAGACAAACTTGGGTGAGGAACTCACGGCAGGTGTTGGGGTTGCCAGAATATTTTGCCGAGGGGGAAGATGAGGCTCCCCAGCTTGAACAACTGGTGCTGGGGGAGGGGCGGCGCCATCGGCTTGAAGTGGTTCTGCTGGTGGAGCCTGTCGTGGAGCAGCACAGAGGGTATCAAGTTTAGTGGTAATCTTGGATACCTCTTTCACAAGGGTCTGAATGAGTTGTTGGTGATCTCCCAGATGCCGGCTTTGGTTGCTGATGACCTCCTTGACCTTTTCCAAGTCTGCTGGGTCCATTCTGGCAAGATCGTTCTGTCACGATTTAACAAGATGGCGGACCCAAAAGCAGACAAGACAGGCAGATTAAAAGTCCAAAGGGTTTAATTTGGGCAAATGAGGGATTAGGGAAAGGCGTCGTCAACTGGAGTGGAGGTGTCTGGCAGGCAGGCAGGCTTAGAGGAGGTAGGCACTGGAGGCAGAGGAAACAATGGTGAGTCGAGGAACAAGATACCAGGAGTAAAAGGCACAAACAAAAGATCAACAAGATCATTAAAAGACTACTAGAACTGGCGAGAAGCGTTACCACATGGAGAGCTGTGAAACGATCTGGCAGCGTCGTGTGAGGAGGCTAGGGCTTTTGTGGAGTGGAGGTGATTAGCTGATGGCAGGCAGGTGAGTAGGCTGATCAGCGCCAGGTGTGCCAGACTGGGAAGCCAGGAACCCAAACTCCGCCCACACATGACCACACCCAGACAGACAACACACACACACAAGACACGGCAGGGACTGTGACAGGAACCTCCTGAATTAACACACACCCAGACAGAGAAAGAAGGAATATAAGTCTGTGGTTCGGCTCCTCCAGGTGAGGAGAGACACATTTTCTTGACTTGACCTCCTCCAGGAACTGCAGTCCTGTATAATGAGGCTCCCTTGTAATAAAGCAAATTTTAGTTCAGTAAAGCGTCTCCGACGTCTGTTTTGATCCAGCCGCACTGCCGTGTCGCCCTTCTGTGAAATACACATCCCAATAAAACCATGATGGATCGTTTGGGGTAAAGAACACTGGAATGGCAACTTTATAAATGATTATGCCAGAATCTTGTCAATGGTTTTAGGTTGTTTTTAGGAAACTTTTTTTTTTTCCATTGCATGCATGAGTATAGTAAATTGACATGATGAATGAAAAATGTTAAATGCATGTGTAACCAGAATGAGATGTGACCTAATAACTTTGAGAAATTTGTATTTTTAAAGGGGAACTGCGCTTATTTTGGAATTGTGTATATAGTTCACAATCCTTATTAGACACAAGAAGACAAAAGTTGTTGTTTTTTGCATTCTAATTTGTAATAATTGCCCAAAAACCGGCAACAATATTTCATTTACATTTCGTAACCTTTATAACAACCAAGCTGTAGCAACATTGTTATTGTAAGAACGAACACTGAGGAACTCTTTTTCTAGCGTAGTAACACATCGGCACGCTACGGTATTAGCCGTAAGCTAGCTACGGCAAGAGTTAAGCTAGCAACAAGCATCCGTATGTTCAGGTTCAAAAATATAAATTTGTAAATACTCATTTGTCCAAAATAGCGCTTGTCATCCGCTTGCCATAGTCACACAAATGCAACAATGTGTTGACAGAAAACAATACACTGTATATCCACCTATTTTGTACTGTGTCCTGGGCATGACGTTAAAGTGCATCCGGCAGTGGAGGCTCCTCTATGGGGTCTTGGGGCACTAGGAGGTTAACCCCTTTAGTACTGTTACCCCAGGTGGCCCTTGGCAAAGGCCTAGTACCTGACTGCCCCCTAGCCTGGGATACGGTGAAGACCTCAATGGCGGAGCAGGCGGAAGAAGGTAGATGTAAGAACTACCACAAAGGCTGCGAGGGCGGAAGAAGGCACCCCCACATCCATGTGGGCCCAGTTATGGGGAAATAACAACCCAAGACCTCAACGGTGGATTGCTAACCCTATGGAATGTCACAACAGCTGGGATGTCGGATGAAGGCTGCAGCAAAAAAGGGTCCCCAGCCGTCTTGGACTCCATGCCACTGGACCCTGACCCGGATCTGTCAAGGATCGTGTGGTGACTGTCAGTTCACCAGTCTCCCCACATTAAACAAAGTCACACACAGGCATCCTCCATAAAGGGATACCCCCTTACCAGGAGGATCGTCATACTCGCTTCGAGTGACCGCCGATGATTATTTTGTACTGTATGTGAGTAGTTCAATGTTTATTTATATAGCCCTAAATCACAAGTGTCTCAAAGGGCTGCACAAGCCACAACGACATCCTCGGTACAGAGCCCACATAAGGGCAAGGAAAACTCACCCCAGTGGGACGTCGATGTGAATGACTATGAGAAACCTTGCAGAGGACCGCATATATGGGTAAGCCCCACCCCTCTAGGGGAGACCGAAAGCAATGGATGTCGAGTGGGTCTGACATAGTATTGTGAAAGTCCAATCCATAGTGGATCCAACACATCAGCGAAAGTCCAGTCCACAGTGGATCTAACACAACAGTGAGAGTCCAGTCCATAGTGGGGCCAGCAGGAAACCATCCCGAGCGGAGACGGGTCAGCAGCGCGGAGATGTCCCCAACCGATGCACAGGTGAGCGGTCCACCCCGGGTCCCGACTCTGGACAGCCAGCACTTCATCAATGGCCACCGGACCTGTGTAACTCCCCCTCCACAAGGGAGAGGGGGGCAGAGGAGAAAAGAAAAGAAACGGCAGATCAACTGGTCTAAAAGGGGGTCTATTTAAAGGCCAGAGTATACAAATGAGTTTTAAGATGGGACTTAAATGTTTCTACTGAGGTAGTGAAGTGAATTAGTGAATTACATTTATATAGCGCTTTTTCTCAAGTGACTCAAAGCGCTTTACATTGTGAAACCCAATATCTAAGTTACATTTAAACCAGTGTGGGTGGCACTGGGAGCAGGTGGGTAAAGTGTCTTGCCCAAGGACACAACGGCAGTGACTAGGATGGCGGAAGCGGGGATCGAACCTGCAACCCTCAAGTTGCTGGCACGGCCGCTCTACCAACCGAGCTATACCGTCCCAGGTAACATCTCTAACTGTTACAGTTGTCAGGCTTGTAAAGATACAGACTCTTCTTGACATTATTCCTGATGTTTGAACATTTACCCATGCAATTCATCCTCATTACACCGCAAAGAAGTATTTTCATTGTAAAGAAAGCCACGTTTGCACTGCCGGATGTTACTTTTGCCTTCCTCTTTATTTCAGTCCGAAGGATGACCACCAAGTCCCCTGATTACACCCGGTGGTCTCGAGTGGATGAGACAAATTGATGAAAATTGCTGGGGCGGACTGCTTGACAGCCTGCAGTATGCTGGGCAGATCCCAAGGCATTCAAGCACATTGTCGATGCAGCAAAGAGAACGCGCTCACACATCTTTCTGAAACTGTACAAATACAAATGTCGTTAATTAGTGAGCACTCTTCAGCAATCAGTAGCTTATTTCATACAATAGATGCCATTATTCTCACATGGACATGATGGGATAAATATTTTGCAAAAAAAAAGCAGCAACAATGACTGCAATACTGTACATCAGCAGACTCTCAGATCTTTCCTTAAAAAAATGTAAACTACGATATATAATTTGTTATACAGTACAGTATTTTCGGACTATAATGCGCACTTAAAATCTTTGCGTTTTCTCAAAAATCGACAGTGCGCCTGATAACCCGGTGCGCCTATTGTACGGAATAATTCTGGTTGTGCTAACCGACCTCGAAGCAACTTTATTTGGTACATAGTGTAATGATAAGTGTGACCAGTAAATGGTAGTCACACCTAACAGATACGTGCAGACTGCAATATGACGCCAGTAAGCAACACTAAAACTTTAAATGTTCTATTGAAAATAAAGAACATTACACATGGCACTCAAACATCTGTCAAAATGTATTAGTATGACTTTGAAGCCACACCGTTTAATGGACTGTCGGCCCATTAGTAGCCTATTACCATGATGTGTTTATAAGGACCGCAAAATGGCACCCGTTAGCAGACATATTATCTGGCGTTTTGTTTCACAATATTATGCAAAACCAACTTTTCTTACCTTACTGGTACCTGCTGATGCATATTTGAGATCTGCATGAGTCCTGAACATTTACGCACGATAAGTCGATAAGCTTCTTCTTTTTCACTATCTTCTAACGTATATCTCGCTATGGAAGCGCTAAAAACTACCAGTGTAGTTGGTTTACATTATTCACCCACGGAACTTTAGTTATTAGAGAGTTCCGGTTGGACGGTTTTTCACGGGACACATTTCCGGCGTTTTATCTAAAAAATGATTGTAAAGTAGTAGTTCAGGTAACGAGTGCCCTGGGTAACGTTGTTTTCGGTTCAAGACGAAGCTTTTTTGCCAAAATGTTGCTTTAGGGTTTTTTCAGTTAACGTCCAATATTGCGTGTGATAAACTGTTGTATTTTACCAGGAATGTACGATAATCTCGGCAGCCGACAACCATCGACCGATAATGGCAATTATAAACCTCATGCGTCTGTCCCCTACAGAATGGTTGCATATTCATGATGTCATGATACTGCGTGCGCAGCCTGTTGTGTACAGAGAAAAGCATCACCGAAGGTTGTTTGCAAAACGTGTTCTGCCCAAGTTTGTTCAGGAGGGAAAAATACAAACATCAACACAACAAATCTAATGAGTCTGTCACAAGGTGTTGGTGACAAACCCCAAGATGCAGAGATGGCAGGCTTGGTGCAAGAAAACATGATTTAATATCCAAAATAAGGCAAAACACAAACCAGGAACCAGGAACAGGCAAACTGGAGACAGTGAACAGGAACCAGCAAACAGGAAAACTGGAAACAGCAAACAGTCCACAGCATACAGCCTACAGCTACAGGTAGTAGCTACAACGACAACGCCAGCGACAATACTCCAGCACTGACTGGCGGGCAAAGCAGGCCTAAATAGCAGCCGGCTGATTGACACCAGGTGTGGCCAGGTGCCAATCAGCCGCAGCTGAGGGGAAACAGCGATCAGGGAGACAAGCAGGAAACTGAACCAAAATAAGAGCGCTGACAGGAAATAAAAACAAACCAAAACCTAACTAAACCTGACAGTCTCTTTAAAAATTCACCATCCTGAAGATTTATGGGAGGAGTATGAAGCTGCCTGTGCTGCTACAGTAAGCCAAGACCTACCGTTAATAGACGCGACCGCAGCAAGCGTAAAGCCACAGGATTGATGAGAAACCGTTTGACAAGAGGCAACAGTTTGACAGAAAGCATCTGAGGAGGAAAGCACTTGATGACAAAATTAGTAATTGTTTATGTTGAACTTCATGGGTTATCTGTTGGCACAGGAAACTGTTAGTTACCTTTTATGATTTCTTAGTGGAAAAATTCACTTTGATTTCTACAATTGAATGTGGCCTTTCCGAGGGGCAGGCTCTTATTGCACCATTTTGTTACTTTCAGGGAAACACACAAATGTAATTATGCTATTTTTGTCAATCGACAAGAGATGTCACTGCATTTGTTTCGGTGTTGTTCCTAGCTGCATTGGAGAATCTTATTGGCTTAGTTCTATTGAACTTATTTGTGTATGTTGTGTTGGAGAGAATGTTTTTTTCATTTATTGAAATCATGCTCAAAATGTTGAGTTGCTTGTTGTCTAACAATGAAATAAGTGAAAGGTTGAAATATCAATCAATTCCTACTTTTTTTTTGCTCTATGCAAAGATTACATTTTTGGCATGGTTCAGAATTATACTAGGAAGTGTATTTGTACTCAAATTAGTTAATTTGGTAAAAAAAATAACGGTTGACGTGGCAGAGGGGTTAGTGCATTTGCCTCACAATACAAAGGTCCTGTGTAGTCCTGAGTTCAATCCCGGGCTCGGGATCTTTCTATGTGGAGTTTGCATGTTCTCCCCGTGACTGCGTGGGTTCCCTCCGGGTACTCCGGCTTCCTCCCACCTCCAAAGACATGCACCTGGGGATAGGTTGATTGGCAACACTAAATTGGCCCTAGTGTGTCAATGTGAGTGTGAATGTTGTCTGTCTATCTGTGTTGGCCCTGCGATGAGGTGGCGACTTGTCCAGGGTGTACCTCGCCTTCCGCCCGAATGCAGCTGAGATAGGCTCCAGCGACCCCCCGCGACCCCAAAAGGGACAAGCGGTAGAAAATGGATGGATGGATTATCCTATACCTACAATAGATTCTGTTTGGATTGACATTGTTTCCTATGGGAAAACCTGCTTCAGGTAACAAGTACTGTCTAACAACCCTTTTCAGAACTCCAGGATTTTGTGATCGTGCAATTTCAACCAATCCTCGCAAATTATGTGCGGCCTCACAATTTTGTCTAATGCCCGCAAGTACCCCACATTGGATTTGTCTCTGAGCGGCTCTCAAACACACACATTAAATGTCTAATCAAAACGTATGTTTGTTTCTCATATCAACAAAGCAGGGATAATAACATGTAATAATATATCAATTAATCATTGATCAAACGGCACAATTGTTGTGCTGGCGTAGTTAAGACCTACTTCCTTTTCCAGGCTACAGCGCAAAGCCTTCTGGGTAATGTAGCATATAAACATTTACCATATTTTCCGGACCATAGGGCGCACTGCCGATGAATAGTCTATTTTCGATCTTTTTCATATATAAGGCGCACCGCATTAAAGGAGTCATATTATTATTATTTTTTTCTAAATGTAAAACACTTCCTTGTGGTCTACATAACATGTAATAGTGGTTATTTAGTCAAAATGTTGCATAGATTATGTTTTACAGATCATCTTCAAGCCGCTTTCTGACAGTCGCTTCAGGATGTGGGCGGTCTTATTTACGTGGCTCACCTTCGGCAGCGTCTTCTCCCCGTCATCTTTGTTGTAGCGGTGTAGCGTGCAAGGACGGGCGTGGAAGAAGTGTCAAAAGATGGAGCTAACTGTTTTAATGACATTCAGACTTTACTTAAATCAATAACGGAGCAGCATCTCCTCATCCACCGGAAATGTGTCCCGTGAAAAACCATCCGACCGGATCTCTCTGATAACTAAAGCTCCTTGGGTGAATAATGTAAACTCACTACACCGGCATGTTTTAGCGCTTTCATGGCAGATATACGGTAAGTAAGAACTTTACTCTACTTTATATTAGGAATGTCAACAGTGGAGGATGAATGTCCCATAACAAGAAGATAAAGAAAAAGAAGAAGCTTATCGACTACGATGTCGGCACGGACTACAAAAATGTATGCAGATCCCAAATATAGATCAGCAGGTATCAGAAGGTAAGAAAAGTTGCTTTTGCATAGCATTTCGAAACAAAACGCCAGATAATATGTCTTACCTTATACACACACCATAATAATACTTGTATGTTGAAGAACAGTATAATCCATCAAGCGGTGTGGCTTCATAGCTTACCAAAGTCGTACTAAAACATTTTGATAGATTTTTGAGCGCCGTGTGTAATGTTCTATATTTTCAATGGAACATATAAAATGTTGGTGGTGTTTATTTTAGTCATATTGCAGTCTACACGTATCTCTTGTGTTTGACTGCCATCTACTGGTCACACTTATCATTTCACTATGTACCAAATAAAATAGCTTCGAGGTCGGTAAGCAAATCCCAAATTATTTCGTACATTAGGTGCACCGGGTTATAAGGCGCACTGTCGACTTTTGAGGGGAAAAAAAGGCTTTTAAGTGCGCCTTATAGTCCGGAAAATACAGTACTTCCTAGTTTACAGGTATGTATGTATATCCAGGGTAAAACAGGTAGAGTGGCCGTGCCAGCAATCGGACGGTTGCTGGTTACTGGGGTTCAATCCCCACCTTCTACCATCCTAGTCACGTCCGTTGTGTCCTTGGGCAAGACACTTCACCCTTGCTCCTGATGGCTGCTGGTTAGCGCCTTGCATAGCAGCTCCCGCCATCAGTGTGTGAATGTGTGTGTGAATGGGTGAATGTGGAAATACTGTCAAAGCGCTTTGAGTACCTTGAAGGTAGAAAAGCGCTATACAAGTATAACCCATTTATCATTTATTTATAATTAAAAACATTGCAAAGAGGCAGCATTTGCACGTTTGAGATGTTGAAGTTCAATAATAACCACTCATAGTCTCTCATTTACCAACAAAAAGTAGCGCTTTAAATCCCCCTCAACAGTTCACAAATGCTCTTAACGTGTGGGGGTAAGTGTTTTGCAACATGAATGAATGTTTAAAATGCACCAACACTTTTCAAGTGTAAAACATACACGGAGAATGCCTGCAACTTGTGGATGACAGAGAAGACAGCAGGCAATACAGAAGTCTTTGGTGGTGTTTTTTTAGGTAATATATTAAATTACTATTACTAGTTATAATGAATTCAAACAGTTTAGTAGTTTGACAATGAGCTCTGAGTATGTACTTTTAGCCTGCTCAGTGGCCTTGTGGTTAGTGTAGATCAGTAGGTCGTGAGTTTAAACCGAGCCATACCAAAGACTATAAAAATGGGACCCATTACCTCCCTACTTGGTACTCAGCATTGAGGGTTGGAATTGGGGGTTAAATCATCAAAATGATTCCCGAGCACAGCCACCGCTGCTGCTCACTGCTCCCCTCAACTCCCAGAGGGTGGAACAAGGGGATAGGTCAAATGCAGAGAGTAAGTTCACCACACCTAGTGTGTGTGTGACTATCAGTGGTACTTTAACTAACTTTAACTTTACTGCCATCGAGTGTCTACTTTTAAAGTTTGTGGTATACAATGACTAAAACATTATTAAAGTATTTGTTTGACAATTTTTGTTGAATACCTATAGCCTTTAGAGGTTAGGGTTGCAAGGAACAGTTAAAACGTTGAAAGAAAATGTATAAACTCACGAGGTGATTCAATGTTTTTTGAAAAAGGCCTCAAAACATGACATCTTTTCCACAAATCCACTGATTTTAGGCCACAACAATAAATTATAAATGATAAATGGGTTATACTTGTATAGCGCTGTTCTACCTTCAAGGTACTCAAAGCGCTTTGACAGTATTTCCACATTCACCCATTCACACACAGATGGCGGGAGCTGCCATGCAAGGCGCTAACCAGCAGCCATCAGCAGCAAGGGTGAAGTGTGTTGCCCAAGGACACAACGGACGTGACTAGGATGGTAGAAGGTGGGGATTGAACCCCAGTAACCAGCAACCCTCCGATTGCTGTCACAGCCACTCTACCAACTTCGCCACGCCGTCCCCACACACCAAAAATCAATCACCAAAAAGCCAGAGGAATTCTGGTGTGGCTGATTGTTGATTGATTGACTTATTCAAATAAGTCAAGTTTGAAAAAACCTACTCAGCACTGTTCGTATCTGTAGAGGAAAAACTCTTAAAACCATCTGAAATGAAACCCAAGAGGAGACCGGAGAGCAGCTGTGGCGAGAGTAGAAGACAGACGGAAGAGGTAATGGAATAATAATGCAACGTTGCTCAGGCTTTTGCCTGCTCGCCATGCAGACAGCTTCACGAGGAGCATATGCTCCAACAGATGGAGAGCCCAGCGTGACTTTGCCTAAAAAGATACTTTCATTTGACTTGGGCTGTCTTAACGACTCTGATTCCCTGCTAAAGAGCAACTATTCTGGTATCTCTCGATAAAGCAAGTGCATTCTGAAGCAGTATCTCGTAGCTGCACCAACAAGTGCTTGCCTTTGGCTTTTTCCGTTCTTTACCACTAAGTTAAACAGAAGCGATTTAAAATTCATGACAATGTGGAAAAAAGAAGGTAACAAAAGCTGCCATTAGGATATTTGTCACGGTCTTCATCCATCCACAGGAGGGTGACAAGGGAAATTAAGTGTGTGACTGATGATAAGATACTGGAAACTGTTGTAACTGAGATTGCACGATAATGTTTTGTTGTGAAGCAGTAGCCGACGTGTCACCGAGTCTGACAGCAGAGTGAAAAAAAGGTTATTTCATGCGCTAGGCACTGAACTACAAGCATTCAGTGTTTTGCTATGAACTTTCTGGGCTGACAGGTCACAGACGGGCTCCAAGTAGAATGTCATTAAGAAATCCCTGAGCAGCTGGAGTGGAAGCGGAGGGAATGAGGTGAAACAAGATGCTTAGAAACGTGCCCAAACTTTCCCATCTCTGACAGGAAATCTTTCGCCCCGACTCACTGTGTGGTTTCTGAGAGCTGGCGGTCAGAGCAGACAGCCTGTGTACCTAAATGTGCTGCAAGCCTTTTCTACTCTACTTGAAGCACCTTCGCATGCTGCTCATTCGCACAAAGATGATGACGCATGTTTAGAAGTGAATCATTAGAGTTGAAGGATAATTGGAAACCAATAGGCTGCCTAGGACAATCCTTTAAGACAGAGCTGGACAAATATTTTGACTCGGGCCATGACCACACGAACACGGATACTTAATAAACGCATACTTATCTCTGCGTTTTGGTCTCTTGTCCACAAACGCAGACTTTTGCAAACGAAAAAAGGCGGCTAGCTCTCACCGCATCGAAAAGTTTGAATGTCTTTAAGAGGTGAGCCTTCAACGCAAGGTACTTGTTCCTCTCCGGTGATTCCGTGAGGACGCTAACCACTCTGGTCGCTGTAGCGCTCCCGAGGGAGGAAACGACGCAATAAAACTTTGTGTCGTCCTCGATGATACCACGCAGGGTGAACTGTGCCTCGGCCTGTGCAAACCATGCAGTCGCGGACGATTCCCAGAACTCGGGCAGCTTCAGAGAAACCGCATTCGCCGTCATGGTCGATAATATTCACTGAATCCGTTCAGTGAAGCGTCGGGGTCACCAGTGTTGCGCTTGTAACGCGAAGGCAAGACAACTTGAAGTATCTTCATCAAAGACGAGAATGAATGACTGCGTACATCCAGCCACTCAAAATGGCGATCACAACAAACCCCCACCTTTGGGAAAATCACCTGACGGCCACTTAAAGGGGCCGCTCCGAATTACTCACTCTTACCGAATCAATTTTAAACTCCTATTTGTTTTTAAATGTCTAAACAACCTCGCTCCAACATATCTCTCCGAGCCTTCAGCCTTACTGCCCCCCTGATCCCTAAGATCAGCCGATCAGCTGCTATTGACGGTCCCTGACACCAGTCTGAAGCTTAGAGGTGACAGAGCTTTCGCCGCAGCTGCTCCCAAGCTCTGGAATGACTTACCTCTGAGTGTTAGACAAGCCTCCTCTCTTCCTGTTTTTAAATCACTCTTAAAAACATACTTTTATTCCATGGCTTTTAACACTGAGTGATCTCCATCCTGCTATGGCGTCCCATAATGCACCGGCTGTGAACCTGTTTTTATGTTTTATTTATTTACTTATTTATTTTTTATCGTGCTCTGTTTGTGTTGTGTTGTGTTTGCTCGGTTCTCTTATTATCTTTTAACCTGCCCATTGTACAGCACTTTGGCTACCCCTGTGGTAAATTTTAAATGTGCTTTATAAATAAAGTTGATTTGCTTTGATTTGATCTTAACTGCGTATATGAACGCTAAACAAGAACAACATTGTTATGTGCACAATCGAACAATGACAGTAAATAATGATGAGAAATGTCAAGTAATGTCACACCGTGGTGAGGGAAGTCCTGTTTTGGGGTTGTCTGGGTAACTTCCTGTTTTATGTTGAAAATCTAATCTTCCTCTCGTTTCAGGCCACTTGCTCTTCCTCCTGTGTCACTGGTCTGATGTCTTTCCTGATTGCCTGATTGTGCCCACCTGTGTCACCCTCCCTCACGTGTGTATATAGCGCTCGTCTTCCCCTGTCTTGTTGCCAGAGTATATCGTCTTGTCGTGTACCGCCATTGATTGATTGATTGAAACTTTTATTAATAGATTGCACAGTAGAGTACATATTCCGTATAATTGACCACTAAATGGTAACACCCGAATAAGTTTTTCAACGTAAATCAATTCATGGTAAGCCAGCCGTCTTCCACAGTCTTGTCCCAAGTTGTTAAGTATTGCCTCGTCTGATTCCTTGATTTATTTGTACCCCCTGAGGAAGAGTGATTTTGATTTGCTAAAGTTTTTTAGTTATTTTTTTTTTAGCTAATTTCATAGTGCCTTCCTTTTTTCCCTCCTCTTGAAGAGCTTTAACTTGTAGTTTTCTTGGCTCTTTATAACGTACTTTCTGTTTATAGCTTCTTGTCTCCTCCTCAGAATTATGCTATTGCCTTTTTCCTCCCTCGGGAGTGATTTTTCATTTATTGTTTTACGCCCTGTGCTACGTTTCCTTTTTTACTCTAGTGTATCAAGTATAGAGTTTGTAGCCATTTGTTTAATCACTCTGTCTAAAGAGAGTTCAAATAAACTGCTGAAATAAAGCCTGTGTCAATCGTCCCCCATCTGCACCTGAGTCCTCATTCTCGCCAAGGCATAACAAGTAAACAGGTGTGGTGAATTATGTCCTTAAAGCAACCGCTACAAGAGATCCAAAACTCTCCAATCAGCGTATACGTGTACACGGCACAAATGGAGACATTATCAAAGCTCAACAACACTGACTTGCTGGCTTTAAACACACTATAAGAGTACTTAATGTACAAACCCCGTTTCCATATGAGTTGGGAAATTGTGTTAGATGTAAATATAAACGGAGTACAATGATTTGCAAATCCTTTTCAACCCATATTCAATTGAATGCACCACAAAGACAAGATATTTGATTTTCAAACTCATAAACTTTATTTTTTTTTTCAAATAATAATTAACTTAGAATTTCATGGCTGCAACACGTGGCAAAGTAGTTGGGAAAGGGCATGTTCACCACTGTGTTACTTGGCCTTTCCTTTTAACAACACTCAGTTAACTTTTGGAAACTGAGGAGACACATTTTTTAAGCTTCTCAGGGGGAATTCTTTCCCATTCTTGCTTGATGTACAGCTTGTGGTGTTTTAGGCTTCATAATGCGCCACACATTTTCAATGGGAGACAGGTCTGGACTACAGGCAGGCCAGTCTAGTACCCGCAATCTTTTACTATGAAGCCATGTTGATGTAACACGTGGCTTGGCATTGTCTTGCTGAAATAAGCAGGGGCGTCCATGGTAACGTTGCTTGGATGGCAACATATGTTGCTCCAAAACCTGTATGTACCTTTCAGCATTAATGGCGCCTTCACAGATGGGTAAGTTACCCATGTCTTGGGCACTAATACACCCCCATACCATCACACATGCTGGCTTTTCAACTTTGCGCCTATAACAATCCGGATGGTTCTTTTCCTCTTTGGTTCAGAAGACACGATGTCCACAGTTTCCAAAAACAATTTGAAAAGTGGACTCGTCAGACCACAGAACACTTTTCCACTTTGCATCAGTCCATCTTAGATGAGCTCAGGCAGAGCGAAGCCGACTGCGATTCTGGGTGTTGTTGATAAATGGTTTTCGCCTTGCATAGGAGAGTTTTAACTTGCACTTACAGATGTAGCGACCAACTGTAGTTACTGACAGTGGGTTTCTGAAGTGTTCCTGAGCCCATGTGGTGATATCCTTTACACACTGATGTCGGTTGTTGATGCAGAACAGCCTGAGGGATCGAAGGTCACGGGCTTAGCTGCTTACGTGCAGTGATTTCTCCAGATTCTCTGAACCCTTTGATGATATTACGGACCGTAGATGGTGAAATCCTTGAATTCCTTGCAATAGCTGGTTGAGAAAGGTTTTTCTTAAACTGTTCAACAATTTGCTCACGCGTTTGTTGACAAAGTGGTGACCCTCGCCTCATCCTTGTTTGTGAATGACTGAGCATTTCATGGAATCTACTTTTATACCCAATTATGGCACCCACTTGTTCCCAATTTGCCTGTTCACCTGTGGGATGTTCCAAATAAGCGGTTGATAAGCATTCCTCAACTTTATCAGTATTTATTGCCACCTTTCCCAACTTCTTTGTCACGTGTTGCTGGCATCAAATTCTAAAGTTAAAGATTATTTGCAAAAAAAAAAAAAAGTTTATCAGTTTGAACATCAAATATGTTGTCTTTGTAGCATATTCAACTGAATATGGGTTGAAAATGATTTGCAAATCATTGTATTCCGTTTATATTTACATCTAACACAATTTCCCAACTCATATGAAAACGGGGTTTGTAAAATCTTGATGGGCCGCATGTGGCCCGCGGACCGTATTTTGCCCAGGCCTGTTTTATGACTAGGTTGGGCACTATTTGAAGTTGGACATTTCTGATTAATTTTTTCGTTTCTGGTTCTGATTCCTTCCAGAAGCAGGGTCAAAAATGTATTGTGAATTTCTGACAAAGCTATTTTCAATCATTTGAACTTGGATACAAGTGATAAGAAGTTTCTTTTCAAAGAAAAGTTCAATTTTATTTTTGAAAACCTCATTAAAAACATTAACACATACTGTATTATGTTGTTTATGTGTTACAGATAAGGATGTTCCGATCAGGGTTTTATTCTGCTGATTCCGACATTCGATGTCCGACTTCAATGATTACCTCTCAAAATAGCATAATTGATGTCACCACCTGACCATTGCTGGAGAAATACTACCGATCACAACTACCGATCTCAGGTCGGCCACTCTAAATCAACGTTTTGTTCTCCTTCTCTGCTATCCCGGTCTGGCTACGGCGCAACACTTCCCGCTTCCTGCTAAATTGAAACTTGTGAATGGATACTCACTTTGGAATGACAAGTGAGTATCCAATCACAGTCTCGTTAACATCAGGCTACCTAGATAGGCTACTGTCAACAACTTGTGATCTGATTGGCTATCGCAACTGTCTATCAACTGTATGTGTTCTCAAATTCATCCGCTAACGGTCCCGGTGAGTATCCAATCACAGGACGCGTAAATGTCCCGTTCAACGTGAGGCCATCTAGAAGGCCTTACTGACAACAACTCGTGATGTGATTGGCTATCGCAATTGTCTATCAACTCTATGTTCCCGTTCACATACAATGCATATGTAACCGGTGTTTTTTTCCTCTGCGTTGTGTGGATTTTTTGGAACATGACCGACACCATGGGTTGCTGCTCAGCTGCACTTTACTGATAATACACAGAATACAATTGTTATCAATAACTTTTTGCCATCGTTGAGCCCCTCTCCCGTTATTGTAGACAAAAGGGGGTGTTACGTACAACAGTGAAATACAAACATACCTGATAATACATAGAATGCAATTGTTGTCAATAACTTTTTGCCATCGTCGAACCCCTACACAAATATAATAATGAACAGGAAAGAGAACTTAAGTTCTTAACAAGACGATACATTTTCTGTCGTAGCATGGACGCCTACCTCTCCCATTATCGTAGACAAAAGGGAAGTTGGAAGGCGTGTCCAACGCATATAAAAAGACAGGTGTCACAGTAATTATTGCAGTAGGAGGGACAACGAGACAATGGTTCCACGTTGACAAAACATCGAACAACATTCAGGTATTTACATGTAACTTACACATTTTGTGTAATTATAACAATATTAAAACATTATAAAATACATTATTTACAAGACATAATTGACGCTGTTACACATAGACACCTGCATTGTTGATTCTGAAGGCCTCGGGCAGATTTGGTAGAGCATGGCAACATAAGCTAGCTGAATTCTGATTGGATACAAACTAAAACTAAAAACAACAGCTCTGGAAGGAGCATAATATGACATGAACAGATTATAAATACTTTTAGATATTTATGGAAAGTAAATAAAAAAATACTTGTATCTTTAGTCATGATCATGATTTCTGGTTATGTTAGGCCAGAAGAGAAGACCTTGCTGGCTCTGACGGCACACCACTGATAGTACACAATAACTAGACATTTTAAATCATTTAGTTTTTGCCCTCAAAGTCCTCCTCTGTCCACAAAATGATTCCTTAAATTTGAAAACAATACGAAACATGAACGTGAGGATGGAGCTAGTGTGATGCCTTCACAATGTGATTACATGTGGGTTATGTATGTTTTTTTTTGTCAATCACTTTTTATTGCTAAAGATATAATATAGCCGTTTTCCATCCATGTTAATGAACAGAAAGAAATGCTGAGTGGAACTAATGTGTAGTGAAGTAGTTTCCCGTAGGTCCCTTTTTAGGTGTGGGTACTTCCTGCCCCGCCCCTCGGAGGAAACTCGGGAAGCTTCAACGATAGTTTGTGTCTTCACTCTCCTTAAACATTGCCTTTTCCAGGTTAGTAATGTTGTGAAGTATCTCAAATGTAAACTTTTGATGAATAAACACCCTATAATTCAAAAGTAATACGGTTCAGCGACAGAGATTGATGTTTTAGTGCTTTTAGAGTTTTAAGAGTACAGTGTGTAAGCACCTAGCCAGCATGTGGGTCAGTTGAGAGCATTTAACCCTTTTTATGCCAAGCAAAGAGCACTGCAGTGTATAGATATACTTCTGTCTTCTATCTCACACAAGGTCATATTTTTCTCTGTGTAAATATATTATTGTTATTGCTTATATTTGTAAATAGATTATGGACTGAGTGACATGGATACATTTTGTGTGATTATAAGTATACTTCCCAAGGACACTTCATGTCTAAATGATAAATGTGAATATACAGTAGTGCAGACCATTATAATAGCTATTGTGCTATGGAGAAGATATGTTTTGACAATGTAATATTGAATTTAGAGAATAATAATTATATTTTTATTGTGGTTTATAGGTAGGGATGATGTTTGATAAGAAATTATCAAGTTCAAGCCTATTATCGAATCCTCTTATCGAACTGATTCCTTATCGATTCTCTTATCAACTCCAGTTAGGTTGTTGTATATGGAAAAAAACACACATTATTTGGTTTAACAAAAGCTCACTTTTATTATACAAGAAAAAAATGAAATCTATTAAATAAGTACATATTGACTGTTACCCCTCTAAAAAAAATATATATATATATATATATATATATATATATATATATATATTAATATATAAATATTGACTGTTGTTATCCAAAGTATATTAAGTGGGATTTTTCAGAAAAACAAAAATATACTGTAACACAAAAACAACCTGTCTCTGTGATAACTATAGGTGTATAAATAATAATATAGTGTTAAATAAAATCAGTCCCTTGGGCACAAAACTGAAAATAATACAGCTCTCCAAAAAGTGCACTTCTGCTGCTATTTGACATAACTGTTTGTTATGATTAGGGATGATACTCGAAACCGGTTTTCCTGGTTCGATAAGAAAAGAACCGAGTTCTCGGACTCGAATCCCTTTTTGAGAACCGGTACCCGTTATCGAGACCACTATAGTAAAGAAAAAGAGTTGGTTCTTTATTCGAATCCCTCGGAACGAATCCCGTCCCGACCAAAAATGCTCCGTGTGACATCACAAGATATGACGTCACGTAGCTCAGTCATTAGGCGCAGATAGCGAAAGCAGGAAAAAAAATGGACGGGAAAAAGCACTCCAAGGTGTAATAAAGTTCAAAACAAAAGGTATAATCCAATGAATAACTTTACTGAGAGATTTGAGCAGGGTACAAACACATGACGAACACTTTTACGACCAACCGGAAACATAGCAACCAGGCTAGCAACGCACCTCCTTTACGGCAGCTGTCGCAACGTTCTTAAAGCAACCGCAGCACATACATATATATACAACACATCGCCCTTTTTTAACTTTTGTTTTTCTTTCCTTGTAAACAAAACAAAATCACACTGTATATGTGTTGTCTGTCTAATTATAAATAATGCAGACGAGGCGTGTTGGCTTAGTTCTTGACGTTTACTTTCACAGCGTGCTCATAACCTCATTCTTACGTGACGACATGCAACAACACTTTTCGGGGCTACCGCGCATGCTCGTCACTCCCGTTGCATGCTGGGTAGTGTAGTTGTTATATTCCCTAGCTCATAACATCTTTCCCCCTATAAAAAAATAATGTTGACTCAATAAAGTGTATTTCTTTTTTTAGCTTTAACTTTTCATTTTTTAGCATTGTAACCACATTTGCAAACAACTTTTCTCTTCATAGAAGTTTCTTTCAATAAAGAATTAAAGTGCAAAAATGTCAAAGCATCATCACAAACAGTTATGTCAAATAGCAGCAGAAGTGCACTTTTTGGAGAGGTGTATTATTTTCAGTTTTGTGCCCAAGGGACTGATTTTATTTAACACTATATTATTATTTATACACCTATAGTGATCATAGAGACAGGTTGTTTCTGTGTTACTGTATATATTTGTTTTTCTGAAAAATCCCACTTAATATACTTTGGGTAACAACAGTCAATATTTATTTATTTTATTTTATTTTTTTAGGGGGGTAACAGTCAATATTTATTTATTTATTAGATTACATTTTTTTCTTATATAATAAAAGTGAGCTTTTGTTAAACCAATTATTGTGTGTTTTTTCCATATACAACAACCTATCTGGACTCGATAAGAGAATCGATAAGGAATCGGTTCGATAAGAGGATTCGATAATAGGCTCGAACTCGATAATTTCTTATCAAACATCATCCCTAGTTATGATGCTTTCACATTTTTGCACTTTATTTCTTTATTGAAAGAAAATTCTATGAAGAGAAAAGTTTTTTGCAAATGTGGTTACAATGCTAAAAAATGAAAAGTTAAAGCTAAAAAAATAAATACACTTTATTGAGTTAACATTATTTCTTTATAGGGGGAAAGATGTGATGTTATGAGCTAGGGAATATAACAATTACACTACCCAGCATGCAACAGGAGTGACGAGCATGCGTGGTAGCCCCGAAAAGTGTTGTTGCATGTCGACCCGGCAGCTAAGAATGAGGTTCTGAGCACGCTGTGAAAGTAAACGTCAAGAACTCAGCCAACACGCCTCGTCTGTATTATTTATAATTAGACAGACAACACATATACAGTGTGATTTTGTTTAGTTTACAAGGAAAGAAAAACAAAAGTTAAAAAAAGGGAGATGTGTTGTATATATATGTATGTGCTGCGGTTGCTTTAAGAACGTTGCGACAGCTGCCGTAAAGGAGGTGCGTTGCTAGCCTGGTTGCTATGTTTCCGGTTGGTCATAAAAGTGTCCGTCATGTGTTTGTACCCTGCTCAAATCTCTCAGTAAAGCTATTCATTGGATTATTTGAACTTTATTACACCTCGGAGCGCTTTTTCCGGTCCATTGTTTTCCTGCTTTCGCTATCTGCGCCTAATGACTGAGCTACGTGACGTCATTTCTTGTGATGTCCCACGGGGCATTTCTGGTCGGGACGGGATTCGTCCCGAGGGATTCGAATAAAGAACCAACTCTTTTTCTTTACTATAGTGGTCTCGATAACGGGTACCGGTTCTCAAAAAGGGATTTGAGTCCGAGTACTCTGTTCTTTTCTTATCGAAAAACCGGGAAAATCGGTTTCGAGTATCATCCCTATTTATAGGAAATATAAAATGTGTAATAAAGAGAGGAAACTTGGGAAGCTTCAAAGATAGTTTGTGTCCTCACTCTCCTTAAACATTGCCGGGGTTTTCCAGGGGTTAGATGTGGGGGTGTTCAAGTACCCTTGTTCACGAGTGAGGGAAGAGTGGATCGTGAGATCAACAGGCGGATCGGTGCGGCGTCTTCAGTAATGCGGACGTTGTATCGATCCGTTGTGGTGAAGAAGGAGCCGAGCCGGAAGGCAAAGCTCTCAATTTACCGGTCCATCTACGTTCCCATCCTCACCGTGATCTTGTCCTTTGGGTCATAACCCAAAGCTCATGACCCAAAGGACAAGATCACGGATACAAGCGGCCAAAATAAGTTTCCTCCGCCAGGTGGCGGGGCTCTCCCTTAGAGATAGGGTGAGAAGCTCTGTCATCCTGGGGGAGCTCAAAGTAAAGCTGCTCCTTCTCCACATCGAGAGGAGCCAGATGAGGTGGTTCGGGCATCTTGTCAGGATGCCACCCGAACGCCTCCCTAGGGCACGTCTGACCGGTAGGAGGCCACGGGGAAGACCCAGGACACGTTGAGAAGACTATGTCTTCTCAGCCTGGGAATGCCTCGGGATACCCCGGGAGGAGCTGGACGAAGTGGCTGGGGAGAAGGAAGTCTGGGCTACTCTGCTTAGGCTGCTGCCCCAGCGACCCAACCTCGGATAAGCGGAATAAAATGGATGGATGGATGGATAGACCAGGGATGTCAAAGTCAAGGCCCGCGGGCCGCATCTGCCCCGCAAATTAATTATCTATGGCCCCGGAATGATATTTGATTAGTATTAGAACCGGCCAGCCCGCAGGCCACAGCCGCCTGCTTTTGGGGCGGTATAGCTCGGTTGGTAGAGCGGCCGTGCCAGCAACTTGAGGGTTGCAAGTTCGATCCCCGCTTCCGCCATCCTAGTCACTGCCGTTGTGTCCTTGAGCAAGACACTTTACCCACATACTCCCAGTGCCACCCACACTGGTTTAAATGTAACTTAGATATTGGGTTTCACAATGTAAAGCGCTTTGAGGCACTTAAGAAAAAGCGCTATATAAATGTAATTCACTTCACTTCACTTAAAGGAAGTTTGTTTTTGTCTGTGAGCCTGTTGAAAAATGTTTTCACTTGAAATTACTGACAGAGCCATACAAAAATGTTGGATTATTCATTTAATCATTAAATTAAATACAGTACACTGTGTTAGGTCTTTGTTCAATAGGTTATGTGCAATCATTTTAATTTGTTTTAATAAACATTGTTCGAGTCCGGCCCTCGGCTTGTAGCAAATTAGTTTTTTTGGCCCTCTGATGTATTTGACTTTGACATCCCTGGGTTAGACAATGAACACAACTGTTTTGTCTACTGAACACACACCTATGAGACCTGTAACACTAGCATAAATGCTACTTAAATAGGGTGTTATGTATGCAGGAGGAGTTGACGGCACAGAACCACAAGGGGAACATATTGCTATGTATTTTATTATATATATGTTACAATATATATAATAATCCACAATAATACTATGAATCAACTAGAGAATGGAGTATGACCAAAATCCAAGAGTGTGTGGTGTAGACTAGGTGTGGGAATTACTTGAGTGTTTTACCGTAGTGTTGAATCGAAAGGAGGGACAAGGCAAGAAGGCAGTCCGTGGGCAAGCCAGTGGTCGGGGGCTGGGGCGAAGCAACGTGGTCCGTGTCCAAGCAAGTCGAGGATCAGGGGAGGCAATCCGGAAAGGAGTCGAGGCACACAGCTCGATCACAGGAGAACACGGGAAGACAACAGGAACATCAGACACAGAAACAAGGAAGTCACAGGAGGAGAGGCAGACACGGGGTGCTTACTAAGGTAACAAAAGATTATGTTCCGGCCCAGGATCCTTGGGTCCACTGGTCTTTATACAGCTCGCCCTCATCAGTCCCAGGTGTGCGGATTGCTGATCGCCCGCAGCCTTGCCGGCGTGTGGGCGCGATGCGGCCAGCGCGAGCAGGAGCGTGTTCTGGCGTGCTGCCAACGGAGGTGCTGGCAGTCTTTGCCGGGACATAGGGTTGCCAAACGTCCCTTGAAACACGGAATCACCCCGTATTTTGAAACAAAAGTAAGTGTTCCGTAGTGAGCTGTCAAGGGACGCACTTTGCCTGGTATTTTTATTAATAAGTAAGTGGCCGATAGACCCTATTTTTTTTGTTTTCATGTTGGCGCACCCTGTGAAAGAACAAGAAAAATCGAGACGTCACACGCCAGTTTCGACTTGGCAGTTGCGCCGCATTCGCCAACACGCACCGAGCATGCATCTTGTCAGTGCAGCAGGTAACTCAAGTGTATAGAAGTTGAAATAGAAGTGCTCTGCTGTCTATGGCTGCAATAAGTGCAATATTTATGTCAGCGTGTTTGTTTTGTCACTGAGTGCAGTTGGTCCGAGGTCCAGCACACGTCGTGATTCGATGAGGATATTACACATCCTGTTTGCACCCTTCTGGGGGAGAAGAGAGGTATGTGGCTTAAAACTCTTAGTGGCGTGTCATTTATTCCACTTTAATGGGCTGTGTGTGATGCTTTTATTTAATGATAAATTACAGAACATAGCATTAAGACTATAATCTCACCGAGAGGAGATCTCTTATACTGTATATACAAAGCACAATTGAAATGTTGCCAGTCAAATTAGTTCAACAAATATCTCACTTCTCTTTTTGTCACAGTAGTTTTCATAGTGATGAAAGTTAGAGACCTGCTCTATCATAAAGCTGCACACTGAATTGTAATAACTCAAGCAGGAAATATTGTAAATATTGCCGTAAATATTGCATGTTGCGTGTGATCTACTAAGACTGCGTTTACACTTGATAACTGGTGCAGACAGGCTTATTTCAATTAGGTTTTTGCATACACTACTGCAGTGGCGTGCGGTGAGGTTCATGACTGGTGAGGCACACATATGAACCCTAAAGAGTATCTTATTCACCATTTGATTGGCAGCAGTTAACAAGTTATGTTTAAAAGCTCATACCAGCATTCTTCCCTGCTTGGCACTCAGCATCAAGGGTTGGAATTGGGGCTTAATTCACCAAAAATTATTCCCAGGCACGGCGCCGCTGCTGCCCACTGCTCTCCTCACCTCCCAGGGGGTGAACAAGGGGATGGGTCAAATGCAGAGGACACATTTCACCACACCTAGTGTGTGTGTGACAATCATTGGTACTTTAACTTAACTTTAACTTTACACTTACAAACTGTAGCACACAAAAAAGCACATTTAATAAAAAAACGTTATTATGGTCTTACCTTTACTTATAAGTGCGGGAACAGTGGTGTTCGTGTTGGAGGAGTTGTAAATGAATGAAATATGAAATCCGTGCTGCAGTCTGCAGGTGTACCTAATGTTGTGTCCCTGCGGTCGTTCGTGGCTCCTCCAGCGCGAGCATTGTTGTTTTCGCACTTTTTGGCTTCTTGTTAAGTGACTTTTTTTGGGTGGATTCGGTCTTGCACGTGGAGGGTTTGGGTGTGGGCTTTGGTTGGTGTGGCGCTCCCGTCGGGCGGTGCATTCTGCGGCGGAGATGCTTGGCACCAGGAGGCGGGGTTATGAGACGAACCTCTCACAGTGCGTCTTCGCAGCAGAGTTTTATGATCGCTCAGCACAAGAAATACTTTACACACATACAGTTGTTGACAAAATACACTGTACATTATATACCTCAGCTAACTAAACTATGGAAATGTATAATATAATTAATATAGCAATACGGTCTCACTGCACAGCAGCCCAGCAGTTAGCCGAGTCATTGCGCAATCCATGTTGAGGCACAACGCAGTGACGTGCCTCAACTAGCTGCTGATGACTGCACCGTCTCTTCTCAGTATTTGAATGGCAAATGTGAAAATAAAAATAAAAATAATCTAAAACTGGTGAAGTTAAATGGAAAATAACTTTAGTATAATCACTGGATACATATAACAATTTAATTTTTTTTTTTTTCTTTTTACTTTTTTTTTTTCTTTTCATGATGGCAGGTGAGGCCGTGCCTCCCCTGCCTCTAGTGACTGCACACCACTGCACTACCGGCTATCACCTTATTTATTTCACATGCACGTTATCACGCTCCTAACTGTGGTGTTGTGCTATTTATACAACCTCAGAAGACAAATATTATATGCACTAATCTTGTATGGGCAATTTAGAAACACTCCTGCAGTGCATCTGCAATGGAACCCATTATTTTTTAGCCCGCTGAAGGTGCGCTCATAAAAGATTTGTTTTTATCAGCCCCTAACAGTATGCCATCCATCAACTATAATCTAGGAATTGATACTGCTGAATAGACAATATGTCTAATATTTTTATTTTCGACGATCTATAAACTGCATATATATATATATATATATATATATATATATATATATATATATATATATATATATATATGTATATTGAAAGGCATGCGTAGGACAGAGCTAGAGCACGATCGCCTCCTTTCTTACACTTTTTCTGCACAACTGCCAGTTTTTTCATGTCCTTTCTGGACGTACAAAATATGGACACAAAACAGCTCCTGCAGTTGAGTTTTAGTCTTTATAAATCATGCTGCGTCTGCAAAACCATTATATTTGCATTTTCTCCTCCCATTATTCACCTAAGAGACACAATCCTCTGCGTACAAGTTTAGTAGATTAGCTCTGCGTGCACTGTCAAGTTTGCACATGTTTTAATACATGCAAACCTTTAGTAGTTCAGGCCCTTACAGTACCATTTTGAGTGCAACATCTGGGTACTGTGTGAACACGCGTATGCGCTAATAAGACTATATGCCTGATCTACAAAGATTCCAAATAAAAAGCACTAAACCGCATGTTCAGAGTATAGAAATGTGTGTACTATTAGTGTGTGTGATGCAGATGATCTACTAAAACTGCCCGTACAAAAGTGGGGCAGACCGCCAAATAAAATGAAGATTTATTGTGTCGCCATGATGTCAGCTAAAACCTTGTAGACACAATAAATCTTCATTTAGCTCCATGACACTATGCTCCAACCTGGGTTGTTTTGTTATGTTGTCAAACATGCAGCACATAACTATAATTTGTACCACCTTTGCTGGGCAATGTAGGAGCGGCATTTAGACAACAGAAGCTTTTTCCAGCACGCTGAAGGTGTGCTTTTGCCTTCTTTTTGTTTTTTTTAATATATCTTCTATACTTAAAACAAGTGCCAATAATGCAAACCTTTACTAGATCAGGCCCTAATTGTTAGTCTGTAAGTGTGCCAGTGTATAACCGGCCAATGTAAAAATTCTACAAATATCATTCCAGCATGACTGTGTTTTTCTTCTAGTTTCTAACTGCAGCTGAAAGAAAAATGTTTCAAATCATTGAAATGCATAAGAAGGAACCCACTTTAGGGCTTTAGGACTTAGGCCAAAAGATTTCACAATGCCACCCCTCACTTTCATTGTGTGGAGGAACAATTTCCCCAAAGAACAACAAAAGTGACACAGCAGAACTTTCTTTCTTTTCATCATCAAACCCTTGTTGCTCTTTCCATCCAGGATTTTAGTCCATCCAATCTTTGTGTCTATGGCAATGATTGCACTACAGTTTGTTTTCCACTCTGACCCTCTAAGATATTGCAAACCATTACTTTTTCTCAGGCTCCCTCTGAAGTGCCCGGGTTTGCCAACAAAGAACATGACATAGCATCCCCTAGGATATTATTGTTTCTATTTGTTGTAATATCCATCCATCCATTTTCTACCGCTTATTCCCTTCGGGGTTGCAGGGGGGCGCTGGCGCCTATCTCAGCTACAATCGGGCGGAAGGCGGGATACACCCTGGACAAGTCGCCACCTCATCACAGGGCCTGTTGTAATATAAGTACGATTAATGTTATTACATCCGCCAGGAGGTTATTTAATCATTGGGGTTTATTTGTCAGTTAGTTAGCAACTAGGGATTGGTAACTGTGCTTGTCTGTTGCTGGTGTGAAAGCATGGAATTCTCTAAACAAAGACTTAAAAAGTTGCAAGAATATCTTTGAATTTAAAAAGAGTTGCAAAAAGAGACAACTGGAATTATGTCAAACTGATTTTTGATTTTTATTGGAACGTGTCATTTTGAAATTGCTTAAACTAAAATTAAAAGTATGTTGGAGTTCGGGTGTTGGTGGAGGAAACAGTGATAAAGTAATCTAAAATAATTTGTGTTAAAAAGGGGGCAGATAAATATAAGAATAGTATTCTTCCATCTGCTCCTTTCTGATCATGGAAATGTATAAGAAACAAAAAAACAATCAAAGTGTCAACTGTATATGGCTTGTATATATGCATTTTCATGAAAGGAATAAAAAGAAATGATGAATGATGATGATGGTATCAAAGTAAGGTAAGTACCTATAAAATTCCGTTGGAATATTGGGTATCGATTCGAGCAGTACCATATTTTGATACCTTTGTTGCAGGGGTCACCAACCTTTTTGAAACCAAGAGCTACTTCTTGGGTACTGATTATTGCGAAGGGCTACCAGTTTGATACACACTTAAATACATTGCCAGAAATAGCCAATTTGCTCAATTTACTTTTAACTCTATGTTATTATTAATAATTAATGATATTTATCTTTGTGGAAACACTGATCATCTTAATGATTTCTCACAATAAATATATATAGAAACAGATAAATATCAATATGCAACACTTTATTTTTATATTTTCTCTAAGTGCACATTTTTCAAATTGAACATTTTCAAATGATCACAATATCCCATTTTAACTAGCTAGCCACTAACATGTTTTAACAAATCATGAATTACTTTGCACCATTTTTTGTACAAATAATAACTCATGTAAAATACAAAAGTAAACTCTCAAATTTTTAAATAAATCATGTCACACTTTGAACTGGACACCAAATCTGTTATCTGTTTCTTTGTCAGTTAGTGGGAAGCCTGGCATTGCATGCTGTTAACTAGTGTGTTGTACTCTGGTGTGTAACTTGACACTGCAACTCTGAGTGAGTCTTGCAGATGTGCATCAGTGAGGCATGTTCTGTGTTTGTTCTTGATGAAGTTCATGTCAGAAAAGGCTGATTCACAAAGATAAGTTGAACCAAACAGGCTTGCAACCTTCATAGCTGCTGCGCATACACCACTGTACTTTTCTGTGTCAACAAGGAACCAAAAGTTTGGTGCAGCCTGGTGGGCTTTGAGGTGGAGGTCATTTTGCAGTTTTACAATTTCAATCTCCACCTGTTCAGCATCCAGGCTGAATGTTGCACTTAACTGCTCAGCAATGCATGATATGTACACGTTCATGAAAGGATAAGAAATGAACGACACACATGGCTCAAGCTGATTCAGGTCACAAAACCTGTTCTCAAACTCTTGCCCAACTCTGTTTATGACCTGAGAGTACTTTTCTGCAACTTTGTTAAAAGCCTCAGATGCAGAAGCATTGTGTTTCAGCACCATCTGCACAGAGGGAAAGTGCAGCACTTGTTTTCTCTGTAAATGCACAGAGAACAGGTTCATCTTAGCTTTAAATGCATTTAAAGCACTTATCATATCAGCAACAGTTTTACATTTGCCTTGCAGCTCACAGTTCAAACTGTTCAGTCTTCCAGTAATGTCCGTTAAAAATGCAAAGTCAAGTATCCACTCAGTGTCCTCCAGCAGCACGGTGTCCTCACCTCTGGACTGCATGAAGTCTTTGATTTCACCCAAAAGTGACAAAAAACGTTGCAAAATTCGTCCCCTGCTGAGCCATCGGATTTCTGTGTGAAGTAGCAGGTCACCATATTCAGCTGACTGCTCCTCCAAAAGTACATTGAATGTTCTGTGCTGTTTAGCTCTGGAGCGGATGCTGTTTATGATCTTTACGACGGGAGTCATTACGTGCTCAAAGCAGATCACTTTTGCACATAAGGCCTGCTGGTGTATGATGCAGTGGTACTGCAGAAAGTTTGGGAACTCTGGGTCAGCTTTACAGTGAGCAACGAATCCTGTGTGTCGGCCAATCATAGCAGGAGCCCCATCCATAGTCACTGATATCAGCTTTTCCAGCGGCACCTTTTTTTCCACCAAAAACTCCTTAACTGCGTTATAAATGTCAACTCCCCTCGTAGTTGTCTTCAGGGGCAGTAGTGTCAGAAGTTCTTCTTTTGTGGAGAAATCATCAAACACCATCCGGATAAAGACCATCAGCTGCGCCGTACTGCTGCGGTCCACCGACTCGTCACACTGGATGCTGAACCACCGGCACCTCGCCAGATCACGGTCCAGCTGGTCGGTCAAGTTCCCAGACATCGCCGACACTCTTCTTACCTTACTTAGTTGCCCCGAGTTGAACATCGGAGAGACTGGAGAGTACATTGGTTCCATACTTCTCGTCTTCAAGCACAGTTTTAGCAATTATCATCATTGCTTCTTTGACAACCTCCCCGTCTGTGAATGCCTTCTTTTTCTTCATCAAGAATTGCGTAGCTCAAACGAGGCTTTGGTTGCTTTTTGGAAGTTTTTAACCGGTCTAGTGAAAAAAGACTGCTGTTTGCACAAAGCTGCCTTTAACTCGCGGGGTTTTTCTGCGCGCAGTCCGCTGACCGGTGGGTAGTTAGCATGGTAGCTTGTGTGACACGTAGTGAAATGTCTCTCCACATTGTGCCGCTTTGCTATTGCCACAGTTGCCCCGCAAATGAAACACACGCAGGATCCTTTCACAGTGGTAAAAAAAAAACTCTACCTCCCATTCGTCGTGAAAATTATATGTTTTCTTTCTTTTTTCTGACATTTTTTGGGGTAACTCTTCTCCTCATATTCGCTGCGTCCGCTAACGTTAGCTTGTTTGTAAGAGCGCAACAAACGCTACGTTTTGGTCATGCGCACAATACTGACCTTTGAACTATACTAGGTCAGAGTTCATTTATATTAAACACAAAAAACACTTTACATTTTAAGTTTTTTTTTAATATATATATATATATATATATATATATATATATATATATATATATATATATATATATATATATATATATATATATATTGTCATTTGTAAGTTACATGTAAGTGTGATTTAAACAAGAATAGCTAAATAAATAAATCTATATATATAAAAAAATGGGTATTTCTGTCTGTCATTCCGTCGTACATTTTTTTTCCTTTTACGGAAGGTTTTTTGTAGGGAATAAATGATGAAAAAAACACTTAATTGAACAGTTTAAAAGAGGAGAAAACACGAAAAAAATCATAATTACATTTTGAAACATAGTTTATCTTCAATTTCGACTCTTTAAAATTCAAAATTCAACTGAAAAAAAGAAGAGAAAAACTAGCTAATTCGAATCTTTTTGAAAAAATTTAAAAAATAATTTATGGAACATCATTAGTAATTTTTCCTGATTAAGATTAATTTTAGAATTTTGATGACATGTTTTAAATAGGTTAAAATCCAATCTGCACTTTGTTAGAATATATAACAAATTGGACCAAGCTATATTTCTAACAAAGACAAATCATTATTTCTTCTAGATTTTCCAGAACAAAAATTTTAAAAGAAATTCAAAAGACTTTGAAATAAGATTTAAATTTGATTCTCCAGATTTGCCAGAAAAGTTGTTTTGAATTTTAATCATAACAAGTTTGAAGAAATATTTCACAAATATTCTTCGTCGAAAAACCAGAAGCTAAAATGAAGAATTACGTTAAAATGTATTTATTATTCTTTACAATAACATTTTTTTTTTACTTGATCATTGATTTAAATTGTTAGGAAAGAAGAGGAAGGAATTTAAAAGGTAAAAAGGTATATGTGTTTAAAAATCCTAAAATCATTTTTAAGGTTGTATTTTTTCTCTAAAATTGTCATTCTGAAAGTTATAAGAAGCAAAGTAAAAAAATTAATGAATTTATTTAAACAAGTGAAGACCAAGTCTTTAAAATATTTCCTTGGATTTTCAAATTCTATTTGAGTTTTGTCTCTCTTAGAATTAAAAATGACAAGCAAACCGAGACCAGCTTGCTAGTAAATAAATAAAATGTAAAAAATAGAGGCAGCTCACTGGTAAGTGCTGCTATTTGAGCTATTTTTAGAACAGGCCAGCGGACGACTCATCTGGTCCTTACGGGCGACCCCTGCAAGTTTGTTGCATGTCGTCATGTCCAGTTGCAGACTGGACAAACACATGGTGGGGAAACAAGAACTCAAGCAACACTAAAAGCTGACTCATGGTAATGTTGTAATATTCCATGCCAACAAAGCAAGCATGCCTGATTGAAAGTTAAGTAAGACTCCACTTTTCAAAATTCGCTAGCTCCGCCATATACATGCTACTGATTAGCATTAATGTATTTTACATGACAATTTCAGCAGCTCTAAATGTGTTAATGAAAACTACAACTAAGATACATATTATCATCAAACAGCTAGTGTGTAATAAGTACAATGCTTATTAACACTTTGTAGGACTGAACAATCGACATGACTGGCACATTCAACTTAATGGCAAAGACTACTTCCAGACTATGACAACATAGCCTTTACATTACTCCAATCTAATGTCTTGGTATTGCAACTGCATGCAAAATCTACTATATAATATTTGCAAATGATACTTACAAATGTACAAAAACAAGATATAACAATTGGACAACACAGTTTTAATAATCAGCTCACAAAACAATGAGATGTTTTATGTTATATGTATTTGTTAACACATGGCTACAGTACACACACACACGTACAAAAATGTTGTTTTGTTGAGTATATATTCCTAGGTACCCAGGATTGGTACCGTTTTGGTTTAAATGTGAAAGGTATCGCTAAACATAACTTGTGGGCATATTTTCATTAAAGTCTGAAATGGGATAAAGAATAACTGATTAGATTTTGGATGTAATTTGGATCACCCTCTGGATTCAAGAATGTTTTACTATTGGGGATGTAGGGTGTGGCGGATGTCTGCGCCTTATTGTTATTCTTTTCACAAATTGAGACCCAGCTAAAGACTCATCAAAACGTGGCACCTTCAAGCTAAAATCAGTAATGTACAGTTTCAAGAAAGTGAGGCCAGCATTAGATTACCACCAATACTTCAATGACAACATAGAACTAGTATGTCAACAAGGAGAGCACAGACCCCTACCAGGGTTGAACTGATTTCACAATAAACCATTTTTTTAAAAGGGTGTTGTGTATATGTGTTTATCAAGGGTATCCAACTTGTTTTTTTCTGAGCTACTATTACGAAATAAAAATATCCAGACACTAATAATTTCCTGTAATATTTACACTACCGTTCAAAAGTTTGGGGTCACATTGAAATGTCCTTATTTTTGAAAGGAAAAGCACTGTACTTTTCAATGAAGATAACTTTAAACTAGTCTTAACTTTAAAGAAATACACTCCATACATTGTTAATGTGGTAAATGACTATTCTAGCTGCAAATGTCTGGTTTTTGGTGCAATATCTACATAGGTGTGTAGAGGCCCATTTCCAGCAACTATCACTCCAGTGTTCTAATGGTACAATGTGTTTGCTCATTGGCTCAGAAGGCTAATTGATGATTAGAAAAACCCTTGTGCAATCATGTTCACACATCTGAAAACAGTTTAGCTCGTTACAGCAGCTACAAAACTGACCTTCCTTTGAGCAGATTGAGTTTCTGGAGCATCACATTTGTGGGGTCAATTAAACGCTCAAAATGGCCAGAAAAAGAGAACTTTCATCTGAAACTCGACAGTCTATTCTTGTTCTTAGAAATGAAGGCTATTCCACAAAATTGTTTGGGTGACCCCCAAACTTTTGAACGGTAGTGTATGTCCAGAACGTATTTCACCCAAACAATCTAATTGATCTAGTTTTGCCCAAACATGATCAAAATGTTGGTATCCTCCACTAACATTTTGAGTTAGAACATAGCTTGAGTTACCATAGCTTCCTGTGCCATCGGCACCTTTTGTATTTTCGTATTTTGGCTTGATTATTTGAATACATCGTCCATCCTACCTGCACATTGCTTCCGGACGTCCTCTTGCATCTTGGGGAAACAACTATCGCAAAATCATGCAATCATCACGTGACAAACCCATTTCATATAAACAACAGAGATAATTCAAAACAAGTTTTTCTTTTGTTTGATCAAAAACTAGTAGTTTGAAATGACACTGCATACACTGCATCTTACTCTTGGCAAAATTTCAATTTGAATAATTTTGTTCTTTTTAGACAAGGTATACATTTTGCTTTTTATGGAATCATTTTCAAAGAACTATATTAAGACCTTCCTCTGGGAAGCAATACCTTGGTCTTGAACAAAAATGTAGCATTGCGCATTGCAACGTTGAGATTATAAAGTGAAAATCAAAACTTCTGTCTTAAACAATACTTCTGTAAATAAATTGTAGTATTATACATTGTATGCAAATAAATCATCAAGTAAAACATTTAGAAGACTAATAGTTTTAGTAAGTCAAGTGGATAAATGCAGGCTTTTTCATTCACACTATCACCCATTCTGCCGCTAAAATCACTTTATAATGTATTCAGTGTTCCGTAACCTGTGAAAGAACCAAGTTGTAGCGACATTGTTATTGTAAGAACGAGCGCTGAGGAACTCTTTTTTTTTTTTTGCGTATTAGCACATTGGCTTGGGACTGCATGCTAAGGCATTAGCCGTAAGCTAGCTAGAGATAAGCAAGCTTTTGCGTAAGCAGTTGAATCACTTTTGAGTTTGTAATGCAAAACACAATGCAATAGTACACCAATCTGTATTGACTGAAAACAGTGGCGTGTCCACACTTTTTTTCAGCTGTGGCACAGGGGTGGCACCTAGTTCTGCAGGGTTGGTACCTATAAAACAGTCAGTCTACCCCAGGAGCAGCTGTAGCTACTATAGTAGTCCATCCATCCATCCATCTTCAACCGCTTAATCCTGAATCGGGTCACGGGGCCAACAGCTCCAGCAGAGACCCCCAGACTTCCCTCTCCAGAGCAACATTAGCAACTTCCTCCTGGGGAATCCCGAAGCGTTCCCAGGCCAGAGAGGAGATGTAATCCCCCCATCTGGTCCATGGCCTGCCACGGGGTCTACTCCTAGTGGGACGTGCTACGAGGACCTCCCTGGGGAGACGCTCGTGAGGCATCCGCACGAGATGCCTGAACCACCTAAGCTGGCTCCTTTCCAAGCGAAGGAGCACCTGCTCTACTCCGAGTCTCTCTCGGGTGACCTTACTTCCCACCCTATCTCTAAGGGAGATGCCAGCCACCCTTCTGAGGAAACTCATTTCGGCCGCTTGTATCCGCAATCTTATTCTTTCGGTCATGACCCACACTTCATGACCATAGGTGAGAGTAGAAAGGTAGATAACTCAGTAGACCGAGAGCTTTGCCTTCTGGCTCAGCTCTTGTTTCGTCACAACAGTGCGACAGAGAGACTGCAATACTGCCCCAGCTACTCCGATTCTCCGGCTGTTTTCCTTCTCCATTTTTCCCTCACTCGTGAACAAGACCCCGAGATACTTAAATTCCTCCACCTGGGACAGAGTCTCGTTCTCTACCTGGACTGTACAAACCATTGGTTTCCTGCTGAGAACCATGGCCTCAGATTTGGAGATGCTGATCCTCATTCCAGCCGCTGAACACTCGGCTGCGAACCGATCCAGTGAGAGCTGAAGGTCACGAACCGAAGGTGCCATCAGGACCACATCATCTGCAAACAGCAGTGATGCAACCTTTAGCCCCTTCCGAGACGTACAGTAAACCCTCTCTGCCATGGTCACGACTCTGCCTAGAAATCCTGTCCATGAGAATCCCAAACTACTATACTATAGTAGTGTAATGTTTAATTTAGTCTGGTATTCTTATTTAAGTATAGAAAGTAATTTATTATATGATCCATATTACTGGATCACATTACTAATATTTTTAAGTAACACTTTTTTTGTATTTTTAACTTTATTTTATCTATACAGTCCTGCACTTTGGTTCCTTCCAGTTGTTTCCTTGTGTTAGGTAACAGCTGGGGAAGAGAAACTAGAAAAAGAGAGCGGAATACTTGTGAACGTGCTGTTAGGTGTGTGGAGCTTGAATAAAGTGGAGTTGTCCTGTTGTTGTGGTACTTTTTTGCAAAGAAGACAACACAACTATATTCTTCTTAAAAAACCCGTCTTTTTAACCCACAACCATCGAAGTTGGTGAGAGACAAAATAATAAGGTTACTGTACTTTAACAGGGTTACCACCATTTATGGAGTGAATCTTATGTTACAGAAGAGTGTGGGGCTGCCCATTGAGGCAGTGGTGTTGCTGTGGTGACCATTTCCATGATCACTAGTGGTAATGGTTAGGCTATGTATGTGTGTAGTGTGCATATGTATGTATATATCTATAATGTATGTACAGTATATACAAGTTCATTAAGTTTGTACATTGAGTGAATAGGTAGTTCTAGCTCAGAGTAATTTATGATTTAAAGAAAAGGGGTGGGATTAAATAAGTGTAAACTTCTTCTCACTCCTTTTCAAATATGTAAAAAAAGAAAAAGAAAGTCCAATGCTCATTTGTTTTTGTTTTTTATTCTCCATTGTTTTCATTTTGTTATAATGGCTGTTAAGGCTATAGCACTGTATTGGATCAGGCTTGCTCTTGTTTTTATGCATATTTGAAATAAAAATATATCAATCAATCAATCAATCAATCAATCAATCAATCAATCTTCTTGTAAAACATTTGCTGACATTAAACAATATTGCAATGCATTGAGCTATCACAGTACGTCAGACAACTTGCAACAGTTGGCGCAAAATACAAATACAGTGAGTGAAATTTCTTCTTTAAAGTAACATTTTAACATTCCATAAACCTGTATTTACATTTCAACACAATAGGTCCTCATTCAAATCTACTCTTTACATTGCTGGCAACAGAATAACTTCCAAAGTTTGCGAGTAAATAGATATGATCAAAATAGAATCAATCTCACAGAGATTCTCAAGTCGTTTTTAGAGATAATGAGCCAAAAAAATTAAAATAAGTTTGTCTGTGTTAGCGCTTGTAATAACATCGCTAATATTTGGTTAATATTCAGGTCACAATATGTATGTGTATATATGGCGGGTTTTGGGTGGTTATTTAGAGGGTTTTGTGGGCTGAATAGAGAGCCTCCATTGATGGACTATTAATGTATTTATTTATTTATGACTTAAAACACATAAAAAAGCAGAAAAACATATGTATTCATGTCTTACATAAGGATTGTGAATGATAGACAGCACACCCCTCTCGACTTTTTGCGTATTTCCACTATGACTGATCTGATACTATGGTCAAAGTGCATAAGCGTTACTTCAGTGATGTCAATCTACGGAAATGACCGAAGATGTTTGGAGCGGAATATTCAAAATAGCTGACTGAATTTGTGGCATTTTGTGATGTTTAGACGGCATTTTAACATACCTTGTGGATTGTAAATACAACTGGATATGGTTTAATAGATACAATGAAACACAATTAAGCATATAAAGTCAACTTGTTTTTTCACTCTTCTGATACTTTAAGAGTATTTGCACAACAAATAAATTACCTGGACTGAGAACTAGACTTACGGTGGAATAACAAAAGATGATGGGACTGAAATAACATTCACAACGAATGAATGCGCCTGTTTTGTGTTGGCAGGCTAACACTTAAAAAAAAAAAAAGAAAACAAATATACTGTAAATAAAATTAATTACCTTTAGTGAAGGACCACACAGGCATGGATGTCCGTAACCTGACTGCTCATTATCTGTCATCATCAATCAAAAAAGAAAGCCCGCCACCCGGCTATCTGTTTCGCCGATTAATATTGCTCGCCAATATGTGCGTGCATTTCTCACCGGATAAAACTGCCCGCCACCCGGATATGTATGCGCCGAATCCGCAGATTAAGATTGCCCGTCACTACAATATGAAGTATACATGATAAAACATTGAATATTAAGAGTATGTGAACCATTCCTACCTCGTTAAATTCCCTGATGACCTCTTTAAAGTTTTGTAATCAATCAGAAATATCTATCTATCCATTTTCTATTAATGTCCCTCAAGCAACTAAAATGTGTCAAAGTCAATCATGTCTAAGTGTGGGGAGTGTTTTGCATATATTAGCCATCTGTCATTATCCATTGCCCAGGTCATGTCTTGATTTATGTTTAGTAGCTTTTGTCCTATATTTTAATCTGTTTCCATTCTTTGTCCTCTTTCCTTTTGTTTACTTTTGGTTGCCATGGACACTAATTCTCCACACCTGCCCTTGTTTAGTAATTATCGTTCCCACCAGCTGTTTTGGTTAATCACTCCCCTTTATATTTCTCAGTCACCCAGCACAAGTCACTGGGTCAATGCTCGCTCTTCGCAACATTTACGTTGGTTCTTGTTTTCACCGCGCGTTTGTATTTTTCCTTGTTTAAGACTTACTCGCTGCTCGCCCTTGGTGACTATTTCGTTTTTTGGCTCCACACTTGACTAGTGACGGAGTTTTTGTATTTGTTGTTCTGCCTTGAAGAATTAAAGGCCTACTGAAACCCACTACTACCGACCATGCAGTCTGATAGTTTATATATCAATGATGAAATCTTAACATTGCAACACATGCCAATACGGCCGGGTTAACTTATAAAGTGCAATTTTAAATTTCCCGCTAAACTTCCGGTTGAAAACGTCTATATATGATGACGTATGCGCGTGACGTCACTAGTTAAACGGAAGTATTGGTACCCCATTGAATCCAATGCAAAAAAGCTCTGTTTTTATCTCAAAATTCCACAGTATTCTGGACATCTGTGTTGGTGAATCTTTTGCAATTTGTTTAATGAACAATGAAGACTGCAAAGAAGAAAGTTGTAGGTGGGATCGGTGTATTAGCGGCTGGCTGTAGCAACACAACCAGGAGGACTTTGACTTGGATAGCAGACGCGCTAGCCAACGCTAGCCGCCGACCGCATCGATGATCCTTCGTCGCGCCGTCGATCGCTGGAACGCAGGTGTGCACGGGTCGTGATGAGCAGATGAGGGCTGGCTGGCGTAGGTGCAGAGCTAATGTTTTTAGCATAGCTCTGTCGAGGTTCCGTAGCTAAATTAGCTTCAATGGTGTCGCTAGCAACAGCATTGCTAAGCTTCGCCAAGCTGGAAAGCATTAACCGTGTAGTTACATGTCCAGAGTTTGGTAGTAATGTTGATCTTCTGTCTATCCTTCCAGTCAGGGATTTATTTATTCTGTTTCTATCTGCATTTGAGCCCGATGCTATCAAGTTAGCTCAGTAGCTAAAGAGCTTCGCCGATGTATTGTCGTGGAGATAAAAGTCACCATGAATGTCCATTTCGCGTTCTCGCCTCTCATTTTCAAGAGGATATAGTATCCGAGGTGGTTTAAAATACAAATCCGTGATCCACAATAGAAAAAGGAGAAAGTGTGGAATCCAATGAACCCTTGTACCTAAGTTACGGTCAGAGCGAAAAAAGATGCGTCCTGCACTGCACTGTAGTCTTTCACTCTCACTTTCCTCATCCACACATCTTTCATCCTCGCTCAAATTAATGGGGTAATTGTCGCTTTCTCGGTCCGAATCTCTCTCGCTGCTGGTGTAAACAATGGGAAAATGTGAGGAGTCCTTCCTCCGGTGACGTCACGCTACTTCCGGTACAGGCAAGGCTTTTTTTTTATAAGCGACCAAAAGTTGCGACCTTTATCGTCGTTGTTCTCTACTAAATCCTTTCAGCAAAAATATGGCAATATTGCAAAATGATCAAGTATGACACATAGAATGGATCTGCTATCCCCGTTTGAATAAAAACATTTCATTTCAGTAGGCCTTTAAAATAGAGTCCTACCTTCATGCTGCTCCTGCCAATTTCCTGCTTGTCCTTCTGCTTCCACCATCAGGCCTAAACTGGGTTAAAAGGGTGTATTTTTTAATTGTGTATAGTAATATTAGACATTTTTTGTAATGTCCACATAATTCAGTGGGCAAGTTGTGTGTTTTTGTATCACATACATATTTGAACGTGTTGGTTTTTCATCAGACCATGACTAGACAATGAGTTTGAAAGGTTGTCCAATTTAGTACCTACATAGTGAGTCTGTGCAACTTATTCTGGATAATACATGATGTCATCATTGTTGCGGAATTTACCTTTAGGGTAGTGGTTCTTAACCTGGGTTCGATCGAACTCTAGGGGTTCGGTGAGTCGGCCTCAGGGGTTCGGCGGTGCTTTCACCGCGGACGTCAAGACACACCCGACTCATTGTGTAAATAAAAACGTTTCCCTATCGGCGTATTATGGATGCCCCCAAACAATGTTCCCTCTAATTTTCCATATGGGTGAGCAAATGCAAAAACTCCTTGAGCATTCAGTGAAGCACAAGTGAGTGACGTCATACGTGCACATGCACTGTGGTCACACCCGCAGCACACCTGTCCCAAACCTGACTAAATAACAAGTTACATGTTTAAATCTTATAATCAAATGACAGCAGTCATTTCCATGAGATTATTTTCTAAAATAAGTGTTTTGGCCCACTTACAATGACAATAACAAAAACTATTGTTTTTCATGAGCTGTGTCCTAGTATTGTATGTCTGGGTGGAAAACGAAGAAAAGGAACAGACTTTGCTGGGATAAAAAGGAGAGTGGCATTTGCCAAGGTGAAGCCACGCATATCTGAACTGGTCTCTCAAAGGCAACAACAGAAGTTACACTAATTTGCAGGTGTGTCATTTGTTGTGAGTTCATGCACTGCGTGGGTTTTGTTCTTTGAACAAGGTGCTGCTCATGCACGGTTCATTTTGTTCACCAGTAAAAAAAACATATAACTTTGTCTTGAATTTGAAAAAAAAACAACATTTTTTATTTTTCACTAAAGAAGGGTTCGGGAATGCGCATATGAAACTGGTGGGGTTTGGTACCTCCAACAAGGTTAAGAACCTCTGCTTTAGGGTGACAAAATGAATTATAAGTAAAACAAATTTGGCTGTGGGCTAGAGATTGAGGACCCCTGAAGTAAGCATTTTTCTGGCGGACTTCGAGATGAGGACCAAGTAGTACTTCTGTCTCATAATGATTGTGAACGATAGGAAAAATTCCCCCAAAAATTGCAGTTCCCCTTGAAGCGTGTCACTTCAATCATTGATTTGTTCCCTCGTAGATAGTAGTAGTGTGTATGTCTGTGTGTGATGTTCCCTATTTCTATTTTAAACCAAGTTAATTTTCGTGTTTAGTGCTGGTTGTTGCTTTAATTAGTAAAATGATATTTCCTGCATTGACCTTGCTGTGCTTCTGACGCTGTCATGTTTACATAAAATCACATCCAAAGTAGCATGCATGCATCAGAACACTGATCATTATACATACCTTGTGTTAATGATTTCACAACAGTACGCGCCTTTTTAGCCGGAGTTTTTTGTTGCGGTTTCGCTTGCCTCGTAAAGAGTTGTACAAACCCTGTTTCCATATGAGTTGGGAAATTGTGTTAGATGTCAATATAAACTGAATACAATGATTTGCAAATCCTTTTCAACCCATATTCAATTGAATGCACTACAAAGACAAGATATTTGATCTTCAAACTCATCAACTTTATTTTTTTTTTGCAAATAATAATTAACTTAGAATTTCATGGCTGCAACACGTGCCAAAGTAGTTGGGAAAGGGCATGTTCACCACTGTTACATCACCTTTTCTTTTAACAACACTCAATAAACGATTGGGAACTGAGGAAACTAATTGTTGAAGCTTTGAAAGTGGAATTTTTTCCCATTCTTGTTTTATGTAGAGCTTCAGTCGTTCAACAGTCCGGGGTCTCCGCTGTCGTATTTTACGCTTCATAATGCGCCACACATTTTTGATGGGAGACAGGTCTGGACTGCAGGCAGGCCAGGAAAGTACCCGCACTCTTTTTTTACAAAACCACGCTGTTGTAACACGTGCTGAATGTGGCTTGGCATTGTCTTGCTGAAATAAGCAGGGGCGTCCATGAAAAAGACGGCGCTTAGATGGCAGCATATGTTGTTCCAAAACCTGTATGTACCTTCCAGCATTAATGGTGCCTTCACAAATGTTTGTAAGTTACCCATGCCTTGGGCACTAATGCACCCCCATACCATCACAGATGCTGGCTTTTGAACTTTGTGTCGATAACAGTCTGGATGGTTCGCTTCCCCTTTGGTCCGGATGACACCATGTCGAATATTTCCAAAAACAATTTGAAATGTGGACTCGTCAGAACACTTTTCCACTTTGCATGAGTCCATCTTAGATGATCTCGGGCCCAGAGAAGCCGGCGGCGTTTCTGGATGTTGTTGATAAATGGCTTTCGCTTTGCATAGGAGAGTTTTAACTTGCACTTACAGATGTAGCGACAAACTGTATTTAGTGACAGTGGTTTTATGAAGTGTTCCTGAGCCCATGTGGTGATATCCTTTAGAGATTGATGTCGATTTTTGATACAGTGCCGTCTGAGGGATCGAAGGTCACGGCCATTCAATGTTGGTTTCCGGCCATGCCGCTTATGTGGGGTGATTTCTCCAGATTCTCTGAACCTTTTGATGATATTATGGACCGTGGATGTTGAAATCCCAAAATGTCTTGCAATTGCACTTTGAGAAACGTTGTTCTTAAACTGTTTGACTATTTGCTCACGCAGTTGTGGACAAAGGTGTGTACCTCGCTTCATCCTTTCTTGGGAAAGACTGAGCATTTTTTGGGAAGCTGTTTTTATACCCAATCATGGCACCCACCTGTTCCCAATTAGCCTGCACACCTGCGGGATGTTCCAAATAAGTGTTTGATGAGTATTCCTCAACTTTATCAGTATTTATTGCCACCTTTTCCAACTTCTTTGTCACGTGTTGCTGGCATCAAATTCTAAAGTTAATGATTATTTGCCAAAAAAAAAAATGTTTATCAGTTTGAACATCAAATATGTTGTCTTTGTAGCATATTCAACTGAATATGGGTTGAAAATGATTTGCAAATCATTGTATTCCGTTTATATTTACATCTAACACAATTTCCCAACTCATATGGAAACGGGGTTTGTATTTCCCGCACTTGGCTGGAGGCTTCGGTTTCAGATGCAGGAATACGTTTGTTTGGCTGCTGCCCTTTTTAAACACTTTGCAGTGTGCAGTCATTTGTTCCACGCCTGTTGCTGCAAAACCAACACTGTCAACACTTTTCTTCACTTTGGAACAAACGTCTGGCTCTCATTAGCATTAACCATGTTTGCTACAGTAGGTGTGTGGCTAAGGAAGTAAGGGGGACGACAAAAGCTACAGGGGACAAAAAGTATGCCGGAGCAACAGGAGAAAAAAATAGATTGTTTTTCTTTTTTAAATTGTCTACAACAAAAAACTTGATAATATCAATAAAATCGATATATCGCCCAGGCCTGCAATACTTTTGTTTGAACGGAGTGAATTCAAGCTAAACCTTCTTTATTCCAGTTGGATCGTAATGATTAAAATATGCATATAAATGTTACAGCTCTCGTTTAACAAACTATATAAACCAGTATCTGAAGTATAAAAATATATACAACCAGGGATAAAGCTTAATTTTTGTGTGAATCCACAGTACTCTCTCATACAGACAGTGACAGTTTTTTTCCTGCTGCACAGTGTAAGGTAAGGTAAAGTCAAGATTTAAGCAAGGATTTGGGCACTTATAAAATGGGGCTCTAACAGTAAGGGGCACTAATTGGCCCCAAAAGGATTGGGGGCTATTCTTTTTGACATGAAGTAGTTTTTTGGGTTCAGACTCTGCCAATTGGGACCTTGGCCCTTACAGAGGCAGGGTTCCACCAAAAGGGCGGTCAGTCCCCCTAAGAAGGTATCATAGGCCACCAAAGAGGACTGAACCTTTAAGTGTGCCAGGCTTCCCCAAAAACACTCATTTCTTAAAGTCCCTGGTTTCCCCAGAAGGTCCGACATGTGCCCAAATAGGACGAGGGCGGGGTCATCAAGTGTAATATTCTCAATGAAACATCAACGTTTTGGGCTTTGCGCGCTTGCGTCACCTTGCAGTCCACACGTATCTCTCATGTGTGACTGCCATCTACTTGTCACACTTATCATTACACCATGTACCTAATAAAAGTGCTTCGAGGTTGGTAAGCACAACCAGAATTAATCCGTACATTAGGCGCACAATTTTTGAAATGAGAGGATTTTAAGTGTACCTTTAAAGTCCAAAAAATATGGTATGTATTTATTTACTATTTATTTATGCAAGGTAAGACAGGTAATTAAGAACATATTTTGCTGACCTAGCATTTACATGAAAGAGAGCAGGAAAAGTTGCATTGCTTTAAAAGGGAACTGTACTTTTCTGGGAATGTTGCCTATCGTTCACAATCATTATGAAAAATATGAAGACGGATGGATTTTTTGTAATGCATTCTAAATATCAAATAAACATAAATAGCCATCAGCTTACAGTGGCGCTAATGGGAGCTCCACTATACGCCCATAAAATCGGATAAATAACCATTCAAAAATCGCCAACAATACTCCATTTATATTTTGTGACTTTAATATTAACCAAGTATTAGTGATATTGTTATTATAAGCGCTAACGCCGACAAACTATTTATAGCGGCGCCGTGATCACAAGCTTGTGTCCCTATGTTTACATCGAGGGGCCTGCTGCTTCCTCGCTTCCTTTGCTGTCTTTAAGTTTATTCTAGATCACAAATCATCTCACCTAGACAGAAGAAGTCTGAGTAGGTATTCCAACAAGTTGATACACTTTGACAGTCATTTAAGTCCCGGAAATTGCGAAAACGACACGAAAAGACGCCCCCCCCTTGTGAGGATTGAGTCATTCTTCATCTAAATGGGAACATATGAACATCCTCGCAGTCGGCATGCTAATAACAGACATTGTACTGTAAATTATGTTTTATGTTTGTTGGTTCTCATGAAGTCTGCAGTAAGTAATAATCAGTAATGAAGAAAAGAAAAAAGCAAATGTGATGCGTTCCTGAAATTAATGCGCCGCGTATGCTTAAAATAAGCAAAATACGTAAAAATAACTTATTTTAAATGTACTCATTACTACACAACATATATACTTACATCATGTATATAAAACCTTTAATGGAGGTGTTTGGATGTTTATTTAAGGGCTTTGTAGGCGGAGTTGCAAGCCTTCCATAGGCTCCATTGTAAGTGGACTTTTGATTGCATTTATTCAGTATTGAAAATGAAAAATTAAAAAGAAAAATCCACCTGTCATGTCTTTCATAATGATTGTGAACAAGGCTTTTTTTTTTTTTTTAATAACATTATATCACATGTGTAATCAAAATCACAGGATTGCACCAAAAATTGAAGAACACTATTGATGTTTTACTCATTTTATACTGCACATACTTAAAAGTAGACGCTAAATGACAGTAAAAGCACATCCTCAGTGCTCATTGTCAAACTACTGTACTTTTTAAATTAATTACTAAATTACTCATTTCTAAAAACAAACCACAAAGGCTTCCTTATTGTCTGCTGTCTGCTTTGTTGTCCACAAGTTGCATTTTCTGTGTACCATATTTTTCGGAGTATAAGTCGCTCCGGAGTATAAGTCGCACCGGCCGAAAATGCATAATAAAGAAGGAAAAAAACATATATAAGTCGCACTGGAGTATAAGTCGCATTTTTGGGGGAAATGTATTTGATAAAACCCAACACCAAGAATAGACATTTGAAAGGCAATTTAAAATAAATAAAGAATAGTGAACAACAGGCTGAATAAGTGTAGGTTATATGACACATAAATAACCAACTGGTATGTTAACGTAACATATTATGGTAAGAGTCATTCAAATAACTATAACATATTAAGGCTGAAACGACGCGTCGACGTAGTCGACGTCATCGGTTATGTAAATACGTCGACGCCGTTTTTGTGCGTCGACGCGTCGCATAATTACGTCACACTACCGTCATGGCGGAGCGCAAAGCAGACTGTGCGAGCGAGGGGAAAAACGCACGCCAAAAGTCGTCAAAAGTGTGGGAGTATTTCAATACACAGCCTAATAATGTTGTTGTATGCACAGTGTCGAGCGTAAATGGCCTATCATAGCAGCACAACGGCTATGAACGAACATTTGAAAAGAAAACCATCAACCATCAACTAGTCAATCGTCCGCGTTAGCATACGTTGTCATCATTACACAAAAACATGAATGTGTCATTTGTATCTGCTAGGGGTGTAACGTTATGTGTTTTGTATTGAACCGTTTCGGTACGGGGCTTTCGGTTCGGTACGGGGGTGTACCGAACGAGTTTCTAAGCTAAAGCTAACTTTAGCTGCTAAAGTCTTAACAAGTTGCTTTGCTCCTTCTGCGGCTGCCTCTGTCTCAGCACGCAGCATTGTCCCACCCATACAACCATCTGATTGGTACACACGCAGCATTGTCCCACCCACACAACCATCTGATTGGTACACACGAAGCATTATCAGCCAATCAGCAGTGCGTATTCAGAGCGCATGTAGTCAGCGCTTCAGCGTGGAGCAGATAGGTGTTTAGCAGGTGAGCATCAGGCAGCGGACTCTCCCCAACTGATAATAAACACCTCCCAGTCAACTACTAGTAACATCACTATGAGCCCGTTGACCTACTAGAAACTTAAACTGCAGCTCAGCTCACTCGCAGTCCTGGCTTGAGGTGAAGGCTAATTAGCTCTCAGTTCCAGCCACATCGACCCCTTCTGAGCGCCTATTTTCAGCTGCTGGGAATATTGTAAACAAGAAAAGAAGCAAAGCAAGTAGACATGCTAACCTTTCTTCATTACAACTGTTAGTCACTCACTGGAATGAGTAGAATTGGTTATTGTGTACTGTGTTGGACTGGATGTTTATTTTGCACATTTTAAAAGCAATACTTAATGTTTACAGTGCTCCAGAATATTTAGATTGGCACTTTTTTGTATTGATGTTTATCTTTATTTTTGCACATTTTAGCAAATAAGCAATACTTTCACTTTTGTTGAAATGTTTACACTGTTGTTACAGAATATTTCGTTTTGCACTTTTTTGTATTGGATGTTTATCTTTATTTTTGCACATTTTAAAGCAAAATAAGCAATACTTTTACTTTTGAAATGCTTAAGATTTGCACTGGATGTTTACTTTTATATTTGCACATTAAAAAGCAAATAAGCTACTTTTAATTTTGTTAAATGTTAAAAGTTTTAAATGTTTACATTGTTACAGAATATTTTGTCATGTTGTTGTCAATGTTGACTGAGTGGCCATACTTTTTTTTGTTGTAAATAAAAGCCATGCCTTTTGAAAAAACTGGCCTACTTTTATTTTTTCATCTTCATTTTAAATAAAATAAAATAAAACATAATCGGTAAAAGGAAAAATAATCTATAGATGAATCGAAAAAATAATCTATAGATTAACCGATTAATCGAAAAAATAATCTATAGATTAATCGATAGAAAAATAATCGTTAGCTGCAGCCTTATAACATATAAAACATGCTATATGTTTACCAAACAATCTGTCACTCCTAATCGCTAAATCCCATGAAATCTTATACGTCTAGTCTCTTACGTGAATGAGCTAAATAACATTATTTGATATTTTACGGTAATGTGTTAATAATTTCACACATAAGTCGCCTGAGTATAAGTCTATGAAAAAAAAAAAACGGCGACTTATAGTCCGAAAAATACGGTATGTTTTATGCTTGAAAAGTGTTTGTCCATCTTCAGCATTAATTTGAGTTCCAATACATTTACCCCCGCACGTTAAGGACATTTGTAATGTGTTAAACGCGATCTCGCTTTATTTTTGTTCGTAAATGAGAAACGATGACAGATTACATATGTAGAGACTTTAAGTCCAACATCGGTTAATAACAAACCTACTGGGGACCAATATTGACATGGTAAGGTGAAATTAACTGTGAAATGACTGCCAAATATATGCATGTGTTTTGTAAACTAAAAGTCTGCTTGCATCTCCCTCGTGTTTTACCATAATATATTCAGTACATAAACGTGTGTCAGCTGCGGTGCAGCATGATGTACAGCGATGTCTGATCTCGTACACTAACACACATTCAGAGTGGGAGCAAATCAGGTGAAGTTAAGCAAGGCAATCCGTCATTCTCAGGGCGTAAACATGAAGTAAAGCAATACAGTAGTTTCAACTGTGATGCATGTGCAAATGGAGCCCCAACAAATGCTGTATTGGAACACGTGAAAGAAAGAAATAGCTCCACTCACATTAAAATAATGCAATTGTGTTTTTGCAAGATTTACGTATTTAGTGATGCAAATACTGTAATCTCGCAATGAGAGTTATGTTTGGTTTCACTGCACAGTTATTACGATGCCAAAAAACAAGATGAGAGGCAGATAAGCTGTGTCCACGCCATCACAACACCTTCAAAAGCAAACATGGATAGAAGAGAGATAATAAACATAAAGATTGTCACAAAGATATCACCTTTACAATTAGAATGAACTGGGATTTATGCATAATATGGCAAGCCACATTAGAGTTCAATGGTTTGCTCTTTGAATATTATTATTGTTGTGTACAGTATATTCAATGTATTGCATTAAACCAAAACTAGCTTAGTACACTGCAAATTACTTGCCAGGATTCATCATTTTATTTCTACAAATGTTCCTAATATTTAAGGGCTATTTAATAATTTTTTAGTCCTTGACAAATCTTAGTTTTAGCATGAATCATTGTATTTTTTCTACTCTGGTTAAAAGGGGAAATGCCCTTTTTTTTTTTTTTTTTTCCTGTCGTTCACAATCATTATGAAAGACATGACGTATGGATTATTTTTTTTAAATAACTTCTAAATATTGAAATAAACGTAAATAAAAGTCCGCTTACAGTGGAGCCAATGGGAGCTCCACTATTGTGCCCATAAAATCATATAAATAACCATTCAAAAAGCATCAACAATTCTCCATTTACATTTCGTGAATTGAATATTAACTAAGTATCAGTGTTATTGTTATTATAAGCACTAACGCAGACTAACTATTTTGAGCGGCACCGTGATCACTTCCGGATGTGCCTATGTTCAGTTCAGTTAATTGTTTTATTTAATTCATAAACAATCAAACAAAGGAATTTAAAAAAAAAAAAAGATCAATCAATCAACAACAGTAAAGTGAAATATGAATCAATCAATCAATCAATCAATCTCATTGATTGATTGAAACATTGAAATATGAATGAAAAAGAGCAGAAAGAAGAACAACTCATATCTGCCCCCTATTTTCACAAATACAACAATTGCCTTTCAATGTTGGCGACTACAAAGCCATATTTTCATTTTACAACAATTATACCAATAATGAAGAAATAATTCTACTCAGTCATGTCTTTTCATCATTATGATTTTTAACTTTTTTTTTTGTTACACAGAGATTTACATTGTTTTATTCCACTGTCAAGTTTGTTCCATAAACTAACACCTCTGATTTAAAAACTTGTTTTCTATTATTACTGTTCTAAATCTAGATGTATTAAAAATCTTGTTGCATGTGCTTTGTACATGATTTTTAGGATGATATACTCTGCCAGTTCATGAAATTGTCATACGTTTAACTGTTTGAATATTGGGTTTGTGGGTTCCCTGTATGCATTTCCAGTAATGATTCTTACGGCTCTTTTCTGCAGAAGAAAGATTGGATTGAAATACACTATATTGCCAAAAGTATTGGGCCACCCATCTAAATGATAAGAATCAGGTGTCCTAATCACTTGGCCCAGCCACAGGTGTATAAAATGAAGTACTTAAGCATGGAGACTGTTTCTACAAACATTTGTGAAAGAATGGGCCGCTCTCAGGAGCTCAGTGATTTCCTGTGTGGAACTGTCATAGGAGGCCACCTGTGCAACAAATCCAGTCGTGAAATTTCCTCGCTCCTAAATATTCCAAAGTCAACAGTTGGCTTTATTATAAGAAAATGGAAGAGTTTGGGAACAACAGCAACTCAGCCACAAAGTGGTAGGCCACGTAAACTGACAGAGAGGGGTACGTGGAATGCTGAAGCGCATAGTGCAAAGAGAGCTACAGAGCTCCAAACTTTATGTGACCTTCCAATTAGCACACGTACAGTACGCAGAGAGCCTCATGGAATGGGTTTCCATGGCCGAGTAGCTGCATCTAAGCCAGGGGTGCTCACACTTTTTCTGCAGGCGAGCTACTTTTCAATTGATCAAGTCGCGGGGATCTACCTCATTCATATATATAATTTATATTTACTTATTTACGAAATATATGTTTTTGTTAACAAGTTAAAGGTGTTTAATGATAATACAAGCATGTTTAACACATATAGTTAATATTGTTAATAAATTAAAGGTGTTTAATTATAATACAAGAATGTTTAATACATAAAGTTAATATTGTTAACAAGTTAAAGGTGTTTAAAGATAATGCAAGCATGTTTAACACATATAGTTAATATTGTTAACAAGTTAAAGGTGTTTAAAGATAATGCAAGCATGTTTAACACATATAGTTAATATTGTTAACAAGTTAAAGGTGTTTAATGATAATACAAGAATGTTTAATACATATAGTTAATATTGTTAACTAGTTAAAGGTGTTTAATGATAATGCAAGCATGTTTAACACATAGTTAATATTGTTAATAACTTAAAGGTGTTTAATGATAATACAAGCATGTTTAACACATATAGTTAATATTGTTAACAAGTTAAAGGTGTTTAATGATAATACAAGCTGGTTTAACACATATAGTTAATATTGTTAACAAGTTAAAGGTGTTTAAAGATAATACAAGCATGTTTAACACTTATAGATTCCTTTCTTTCATGAAGACAAGAATATAATTTGGTGTATTACCTGATTCTGATGACTTGCATTGATAGGAATCAGACAGTGGTGCTGATAACGTCCGCATTTTCAAATGGAGGACAAAAAAAGTCCTCCTTTCTGTCCAATACCACATGAAAGTGGTTGGTTTTTGGCATCTTATTTGTCCAGCTTCCGTACTCCTTTGTATACACTTTACAAGAAATACATTGGCGGCAAACTCCGTAGCTTGCTAGCTTGTGCACGCCATCTTTCTGAGACTCTTATTTTGTTAGTGCAGGCAGGATGAAGCAGCGCTTTTATTGTGCAACTGTGCAGTCGGTCTTTGGAGTTTTGACGACAGGTACGCCGCCAGAGTCTGTTGAAATAAAAAGTGTTTCTCGCCTTCCTGTCGGTAATTTTTTCTGAATAATGAGCTGGCAGCAGCCAGCGTCATCTCAGAAGACCCTCGGGTGCCGTGAATGTCAATCAAGTGACGAAAGTGACGTCATAGTGAAGATTTATGATCGCTCATTTTTAGGACTATTTTTTTAATGCCTGGCTGGCGAACGACTGACACACCCTCCGCGATCGACCGGTAGCTCGCGATCGACGTAATGAGCATCTCTGGAGTGATGAATCACGCTTTACCATCTGGCAATCTGATGGACGAGTCTGGGTTTGGAGGTTGCCAGGAAAACGGTACATTTCGGACTGCATTGTGCCGAGTGTGAAATTTGATGGAGGAGGAATTATGGTGTGGGGTTGTTTTTCAGGAATTGGGCTTGGCCCCTTAGTTCCAGTGAAAGGAACTTTGAATATACCAGGATACCAAAACATTTTGGACAATTCCATGCTACCAATCTTGTTGGAACAGTTTGGAGCGGGCCCCTTCCTCTTCCAACATGACTGTGCACAAAGCAAGGTCCATAAAGACATGGATGACAGAGTCTGGTGTGGATGAACTTGACTGGACTGCACAGAGTCCTGACTTGAACCCGATAGAACACCTTTGGGATGAACTATAAACACACGCCGCAACCTTGTAGACAGCCTTCCCAAAAGAGTTGAAGCTGTAATAGCTGCAAAAGGTGGACCGACATCATATTGAACCCTATTGGTTAGGAATGGGATGGCACTTCAAGTTCATATGTGAGTCAAGGCAGGTGGCCAAATACTTTTGGCAATATAGTGTATGTTTAACAGGCACTACCCCACACATACAGTATGTTATATATGGAACGACTTGTGAGTTATACAAAATATACCATGCTCTTTGTTTTAGCAATTCCTTCACTTTGTGTAAAATAGCAATAGTTTTAGATACTTTAGCCTTTGTATAATTTATATGTGATTCCCATGACAACTTTTCATCAATCATAACACCCTAAAACTTGATATCTGGTGTTCTTTGAATCTCGACATATAATGAGCCATCCACACTTTTCCTACTACTGCAAACAATCATTCATTTCATTTTACTAGTATTCAAAGATAATCTATTTACATCAAACAATATTTTAATTTTAATATTTCAACCACATCTAACACATCTGTAATATTTTGTCCTGAATAAAATAAGGTTGTGTCGTCCGCAAATAAAATACACTTAAACAGTTTGAAAACCATGGTAATATCACTGACGTACATTATAAACAATATTGGTCCAAGGACTGATCCTTGTGGAACTCCACAACTAATATCATGTAAGGCAGACTTCCAATTGTTAACTTACACAATTTGTTTGAGCCACTTCTCTTATTCCATATTCGTACAGTTTGTCCAATAATAACTTATCATCAAAAGGTCTGCTGCTTTCTCGCTTCTTTGCTTCCTGTAAGTTTATTCTAGATCATTAATCATGCATGTCACCTGCACATGAGACGTCTGGTTAGGTAATCTGACAATTTAGGACACTGACAGCCACTTTGAACCTGGCGATGGCTAGAAAGACAGAACAAGCGGTTGTTCCCCCCCCCCCCCCCACGGTTTATTTCCGCTGATTATGAGACTTTTTTCATCTAAATTGAAATTGAAATCACTTCGATTGTTATGAAATGTTTTGAAAAATTTGTTGTGTCACTGCTCATGAAGGATGTCAAGCCAAATTTAGATGTGTACCAGTTTGCGTACAAGCAGGAATGCAGTACTGATGATGCAATCCTTTGCACCTTGCACTTTATCTCCAAGCACCTTGAGAACACAAAAGCTTATGCTAGAATTGTATTTGTTGATTTCAGCTCAGCTTTTCATACAGTTCAAATTCACATACTCTTGGAGAAGGTCAAAGACATGGGTGTAAACTCCACCACTCTTTTTTAACAAACAGAACACAGCAAGTGAAGGTCAACAGAACACTGTCAGACACCAAACACTGCAACACAGGCGTCCCACAGTTGTATCACCAACACTGTTTAGATTGTACACCAATGATTGTAGGACTGTGCACCCTAACAATTATATGGTGAAATTTGCGGACGATACAGTGCTCCTAAGCCTTCTACACAAGGATACGTACCCCTCTGTGTACCAAGACGAGATAGACTGCTAGGTGATAGGTGGTGTGATACCAACCATCTTATTCTAAATGTGACCAAGACAGGAAATGGTTTTGGATCTGAGGAAAAATACTGACCATGAGCCAGTGGTCATCAAAAATCAGGAAATCACCCAGGTATCCTCATATAAATATTTAGGGGTTCATATTGATAATCTTCTCTGCTGAAAGACACATATTGACAAACTGTGCAATAGACTGCAACAGAGGTTATATTTTTTGCGAAGATTAAGATTGTACGGCGTAAGCAGCCACATCATGATGATTTTCTACCGTGCCATTGTAGAGAGCATCATTAGATACGGGATCACCTCATGGTTTGGCAACCTAACCGTTAAGCTAAAAAGCAAACTGGCCGGCATGCATAAAACGGCAATGAAAATCGTAGGGAGGAAAGAATATGAGCCTATACAGAGCATCTATGAGCAGGCAGTTAGGAAAAAAGCTAAGAAAATTATTTCCAACTCACAACACCCACTCTTCCCTGAATATGGAACCCTGCCATCAGGGAGAAGACTCCAGGTCCCACTATGCAAATATAACCGCCTTCAATTATCATTTGTCCCAGCCTCCATTAAGCTGACCAACAATGTGCAATAGAATGTTAATACATAGGTTAGCACTTTTTTAGCACATAGCACTTTAGAACTAAGCACTTTAGCACACAGCACTTTATCCATGAGCTCTAGTGCAATGCACACTGGTACTTTATCTTTATCTCCATACTGTAGATTTTATGCCTACATCAAAGTGCCACCTATGTCTATCAAGCTCCATGTTCTGATGTTTAAATGTTAGTTGTCTGGTTGTGGTTGTGTCTGTGCTTGTGTTTTTGTTCTGTTGTTTTTGTGTATGTTAAGAAAGCAATGATGCACTGTGCCCAAGACAAATTTCCCCGCTGGGACAATAAAGTTGAACCTTGAACCTTGAACCTTGGAATATATGAACATCCTAGCAGTCGGCATCCTAATGACAGTCGATCCTGCGCGGGAAGTGATGTTTTATTATGCTTGTTGGCTCTCATAAAGTCTGCAGTGAGCAGAAATCAGTGATGAAGAAAAAAAAGCAAACGTCAAGATGCATTTTTGAAATTTAATGCATCGCGTATGTAATATTAAATGTTATTATAAATGTGCCCATTACTACATTACATATATACGTACTTACATTATGTATATAAAACCCTAATGGAGGTGTTTGGATGTTTTTTTAGGGGTTCTATAGGCAGAATTGAACGGCTCTCTTAGGCTCCATTGTAAGCAGACTTGATCACATTTATTTAATATTTAGAACGCATAAAGAATTATTATGTCTTTCATAATGATTCTGAACGATAGGCAAAATTCCCAAAAAGTAGTTCCCCTTTAAGTGTACCAGGAGTCGGTGCAGGTGGGCCGTTCGCCCATCCATTTTCTACCGCATGTCCCTCTGGGGGTCGCAGACAGCGTTCACATTCACACAGGGCCAATTTAGTGTTTCCAATTAGACTATCCCTAGGTGAATGTCAAGGAAGCCGAAGTATCCGGAGAGAACCCACGCAGTCATGGGAAGAACATGCAAACTCCAGACAGAAAGACCCTAGGACCTTCTTTAAGCATCGCGCCACCGTGGGTGGGCCAGTGTAGGTGTAACAAAATCAAACTGTCTCATGCTCATCAAAAGTCTAGCAGCCGCATTTTGTACCAACTGCAATCTTTCAATCCTGGATATCGAGGGCCCCTGATTGTGTGGGGCCCCTGGTAAGCCGGTAAGGTAACAGTAATCAAGACATGACATAACAAACGCATGTTTAATGATCTCATCGTCACTGGTGGATAAAATGGGACAAGTTTCTCTAAAACAGGCACAAGAAAGCTGTTTTAGTAACATTCTGTATGTACAGCTCAAACGAGATAGTTGGGTCGGTAATAATGCTGAGATTTTTTTTTACAGACGCTTTGGACATTGTTTTATTGTTGAAATTCAAAAGTGGTATCCTTGAACAAGAGCCTGTGTCTAGCAGGACCAATAATCAACAGCTCCGTTTTCTTGGATTTAAGATGCAAAAAGTTGCCAGAGGTAAAGTGTTCAGTATCATTAAAGGCCTACTGAAATGAATTGTTTTTATTTATTAAAGGTCGCAACTTTTGGTCGCTGATAAAAAAAAGCCTTGCCTGTACCGGAAGTAGCGTGACGTCACCGGAGGAAGGACTCCTCACATTTTCCCATTGTTTACAATGCAGCGAGAGAGATTCGGACCGAGAAAGTGACGATTACTATGTTTAACTATGTTACTATAACTTTCTTTCAGACAGTTCCAAAGTTAGTGTATTCATTAAATTACTAATTACAATACAGCCCATATATATATATATATATACAGTATATATATACAGTGCATACAAAGGTCCTGGGTTCAATCCCTGAGTTTGCATGTTCTCACTAAACACTAAATTGGCACTGTGTGAATCCATTTTCTACCGCTTGTCCCTCTCGGGGCCGCGGGGGTGGCTGGAGCCTATTCCAGCTGCATTCGAGCGGAAGGAGGGGTACACCATACACTACCGTTCAAAAGTTTGGGGTCACATTGAAATGTCCTTCTTTTTGAAGGAAAAGCACTGTACTTTTCAATGAAGATAACTTTAAACTAGTCTTAACTTTAAAGAAATACACTCTATACATTGCTAATTTGGTAAATGACTATTCTAGCTGCAAATGTCTGGTTTTTGGTGCAATATCTACATAGTGTATAAAGGCCCATTTCCAGCAACTATCTTTCCAGTGTTCTAATGGTACAATGTGTTTTCTCATTGGCTCAGAAGGCTAATTGATGATTAGAAAACCCTTGTGCAATCATGTTCACACATCTGAAAACAGTTTAGCTCAATACAGAAGCTACAAAACTGACCTTCCTTTGAGCAGATTGAGTTTCTGGAGCATCACATTTGTGGGGTCAATTAAACGCTCAAAATGGCCAGAAAAAGAGAACTTTCATCTGAAACTCGACAGTACATTCTTGTTCTTAGAAATGAAGGCTATTCCACAAAATTGTTTGGGTGACCCCAAACTTTTGAATGGTAGTGTATATATAAAAATACAAGCTATTACTAAAACAAATACGCCACAACCGGTCAATATTTGCATAGCTTGTGTTAGGGCTGGGCGATATGGCCTTTTATTAATATCTCAATATTTTTAAGCCATGTCACGATACACGATATATAGCTCGATATTTTGCCTTAGCCTTGATGCATATAATCACAGCAGTATGATGATTCTATTTTTGCTGAAAGGATTTAGTAGAGAACAACGACGATAAAGGTCGCAACTTTTGGTCGCTGATAAAAAAAAGCCTTGCCTGTACCGGAAGTAGCGTGACGTCACCGGAGGAAGGACTCCTCACATTTTCCCATTGTTTACAATGCAGCGAGAGAGATTCGGACCGAGAAAGTGACGATTACCCCATTAATTTGAGCGAGGATGAAAGATTTGTGGATGAGGAAAGTGAGAGTGAAGGACTACAGTGCAGTGCAGGACGTATCTTTTTTCGCTCTGACCGTAACTTAGGTACAAGGGTTCATTGAAATCCACACTTTCTCCTTTTTCTATTGTGGATAACGGATTTGTATTTTAAACCACCTCGGATACTATATCCTCTTGAAAATGAGAGTCGAGAACGCGAAATGGACATTCACAGTGACTTTTATCTCCACGACAATACATCGGCGAAGCTCTTTAGCTATTGAGATAACGTGATAGCATCGGGCTCAAATGCAGATAGAAACAAAATAAATAAATCCCTGACTGGAAGGATAGACAGAAGATCAACAATACTATTAAACCATGGACATGTAAATACACGTTTAATGCTTTCCAGCCTGGCGAAGCTTAACAATGCTGTTGCTAACGACGCCATTGAAGCTAACTTAGCAACGGGACCTCACAGAGCTATGATAAAAACATTAGCGCTCCACCTACGCCAGCCAGCCCTCATCTGCTCATCAACACCCGTGCTCACCTGCGTTCCAGCAATCGACGGAAGGACGAAGGACTTCACCCGATCATCTGTGCGGTCGGCGGCTAGCGTCAGCTAGCGCGTCTGCTGTCAAAGTCCTCCTGGTTGTGTTGCTACAGCCAGCCGCTAATACACCGATCCCACCTACAACTTTCTTCTTTGCAGTCTTCATTGTTCATTAAACAAATTGCAAAGATTCACCAACACAGATGTCCAGAATACTGTGGAATTTTGAGATGAAAACAGAGCTTTTTTGTATTGGATTCAATGGGGTACCAATACTTCCGTTTCAACGATTGACGTCACGCGCATACGTCATCATACATAGACGTTTTCAACCGGAAGTTTAGCGGGAAATTTAAAATTGCACTTTATAAGTTAACCCGGCCGTATTGGCATGTGTTGCAATGTTAAGATTGCATCATTGATATATAAACTATCAGACTGCGTGGTCGGTAGTAGTGGGTTTCAGTAGCCCTTTAAGACACGTCTCCAGATGACTGCAATCTGGCCTGTTGGTCAGCTTTAGGGGCATGTAAAGTTGGGTGTCATGAGCATAACACTGAAAGCTAACACCATATTTGCGTATGATGCTGCCAAGCAACAGAATATGCCTAAGAGGACAGGGTTAAGAACTGTACCTCCCGGTACTCCGCAGGTGACCTTAATGTGCTCAGAGGTCATCTTGATATGGGATACAATGTTTCCTTTCAGTAAGATAGGAGCTGTACCAAGAAAAATGCCATGTCTGACATTCCAATACATGATGTGACACCATCTAACAGAATGTTGTGATCAGCGGTATCGAAGGGAGCGCTGAGGTCAAATAAATCCATGTTCCTGTCAACATTTTTTTTCAGTCTTACATGATCAGCATCTTTTTGATTGTAACAGAGCAGGAGCTCCACAGATAATATCCTGTCAAAAATAGCAGCCGTATAGAGTAGCAGTGATTCTTATCTGGTCATATTTATGCTGCGTTGAAACAGTTTTATTTGTTTCCTTAGTACTTTTCTGTGATTTCTTACAAAGACTGCAGAACCCGTTGAAGACCCGTTTTTTTTCTAAGTCTTGATTGTCCTCCACATTGCAGTTTGTTATAGGGATAGTTAAAAAAAAATACTAAAATGAGAATGCATGTCTGCTCGTGTACTTCTCTTTTTCACATGACTACGTTTTCAGTGCCCATGTGTGTACAGTACATGCTGCAGAATAAAACTAAACATTATTCAATTAAAAAAAAAAACAGCCCTGCACATATTTCAACCTTATAACAGCCTTGATTACCTGGCTTGATTTTTCGGTTCCTCACAATAAACAGAAAGCCTACTCGCACACATTGGTAGATGACAGGTTTGCCGGTGAGAAGATAATCACTGTGTATTACTTCCATCCTCTTTTACCCTAGAGTTAGAGCATTGGGAATTTAGAGAAAACAGGTATACACTCTAATTGTGTGCTTCACTGTCAAAAATATTTACCATGGCTGAGGAAACAAGCTATGATTTAGTCATTTTGGCGAGACGCACAATACTCAACATTTTCCCTGAAATGATTAGTGAGGAACTGAAAGGCTGCTGCAATAATCATCAGTCCTTCTCTTTGATATGTAAAGCCGTCCATGTGAAAACTCCTGGTTTTGTGCCAGCATTTCATAAACTCCTATCGGAAAATGTCCTTGAATTAAATGTTGTATTTGCTGGAACACAACTAAGCTGCAATTTTGAACAAGCTGTCATAGTCAACGTGGTCGTTTGTGTTTTTAAATACTACTAATGTCAAAGATCGGTGATGTGTCTGCACGGAGTTTAAGCGGTTAGCATCTCGGCCTCACAGTCAGGAGTTAAAGGGGTTTGAGTCTTTGTTGGTGGGACTCTGTGTGTGGGTTGAATGTTGCGTACGTATGTGGGGTTTTTCCAAGTACCCCAGCTTCCGCCCACATCCCCAAAAACATGCATGGTTGGTTAATTGTAGACTGAATCATCCACGAGTGTAAATAGGGTTTTGTCTATTCCCAGGGGTACCCAAACTACAGATTCTCAAAGATAGTATTTGTCAACGATATATTGGAGCTGTTAAACATGTGCAACCACATGAATAAGAAGTGCATTGAGCATGAGCACCTATATGAAAGTAATATATAGGTACCATTCAGACAGTCTTCCCCACCCATGCTCTGATTTAACAGAAACCATGACAGAAAGGTAAAATGTGTGGTACAAAACCACACAACCTGCCTACTGAATTATGTGGACATTATAAACACTGTCTACTCACCACACACAATTCAAAATGACACCCATTTAAATATATTACAAGGCATGATGGGTAATATGCAAAACACTCGCTCCACACTTTGACATGTTTGACGAAATTCCTGATTGATTACAAAACTTTAAGGAGTTTGTCAGGAAGTAAACAAGGTAGGAGTGGTTCACATATTCTTAATATTGAATGTTTTATCATTTATACTACATATTGTAACGATGAAGGTGTCAATGCGTTGTTCAGTCAAGTTCTTTTACATGTGTATTATGTTTGGCAAATTCGCTTCTTCAATTTGGTATTGAATTTAAATGGCGACCTAAATCAGTGCGATCGTGGTCCCCATGTGAAAGCATCCGTGTAAACGTGATCAGCGCACCAACTTACTTTCACAGTTGAGCACAATATGGAATAAATAATAAAACATGTTTAACTATGTTACTATAACTTCCTTTCAGACAGTTCCGAAGTTAGTGTATTCATTAAATTACTAATTACAATACAGCCCATATATATATATACAGTATATATATATACAGTGCATACAAAGGTCCTGGGTTCAATCCCTGAGTTTGCATGTTCTCACTAAACACTAAATTGGCACTGTGTGAATCCATTTTCTACCGCTTGTCCCTCTCGGGGCCGCGGGAGTGGCTGGAGCCTATTCCAGCTGCATTCGAGCGGAAGGAGGGGTACACCATACACTACCGTTCAAAAGTTTGGGGTCACATTGAAATGTCCTTCTTTTTGAAGGAAAAGCACTGTACATTTCAATGAAGATAACTTTAAACTAGTCTTAACTTTAAAGAAATACACTCTATACATTGCTAATGTGGTAAATGACTATTCTAGCTGCAAATGTCTGGTTTTTGGTGCAATATCTACATAGTGTATAAAGGCCCATTTCCAGCAACTATCTTTCCAGTGTTCTAATGGTACAATGTGTTTTCTCATTGGCTCAGAAGGCTAATTGATGATTAGAAAACCCTTGTGCAATCATGTTCACACATCTGAAAACAGTTTAGCTCAATACAGAAGCTACAAAACTGACCTTCCTTTGAGCAAATTGAGTTTCTGGAGCATCACATTTGTGGGGTCAATTAAACGCTCAAAATGGCCAGAAAAAGAGAACTTTCATCTGAAACTCGACAGTATATTCTTGATCTTAGAAATGAAGGCTATTCCACAAAATTGTTTGGTTGACCCCAAACTTTTGAACGGTAGTGTATATATAAAAATACAAGCTATTACTAAAACAAATACGCCACAACCGGTCAATATTTGCATAGCTTGTGTTGGGGCTGGGCGATATGGCCTTTTATTAATATCTCAATATTTTCAAGCCATGTCACGATACACGATATATAGCTCGATATTTTGCCTTAGCCTTGATGCATATAATCACAGCAGTATGATGATTCTATGTGTCTACATTAAAACATTCTTGTTCATACTGCATTAATATATGCTCATTTTAAACTTTCATGCAGAGAGGGAAATCACAACTAAGTCAATTGACCAAAACTGTATTTGTTAAACAGTTATTAAGCAGTGGCACAAACATTCATGTCATTTCCAAAACAGAAAGTGCAACATTGTCAGAGACATTTTAAAACAAGCTATTAGTGCACTTTTGTGCATGATGTCACTAAGATGACTTGTCAATACAACACTAAATTAAAGTGAACTTTTTGTACAGAACGCCACTAAAATATTATAAAACAAATAAAGTGTGTCATGACTTGATTCTTGGGGTTAGCTTCTCCGGAAGGCAAAGGAAAATTGGCGCGGGCAAGGCGTGAATTTAAATACATGATTTATTTTTTAACACTAATAAACTACAAAAAAAGGAAGCAAACAAATGGCGCGCACAAAGGCGGAAATACAAACTTGACTAAGAAACAAAAGACATGCACGTGGGCACAAAAACTATGAACAAAGAAACAAAAACACTAACTGTGGTCTTAATAAACAAAACTTACTTGGTATGAGAAAAAACATGAAAAAGAGCAGCATGGATCATCAGAGTGGCAGGAGTGTGAATGTGTGAGGACGCCAGGACAAACAACAGAAACAGACAGATTTAAATAGTGACGTGATCAGTGAAAACAGGTGCGTGACACGAAACGTGAAACAGGTGCGTGACAAGACAGGTGAAAACTAATGGGTGACCATGGAAACCAAACCAAACAAGGAAGTGCAACCAGGAACTAAAAAGAGTCCAAAAAACAAACACATGGCCAAAACAAAAACATGAACAGACATGACAAAGTGCACTTCTGTGCATGATGTCACACAAGATATTTCAATAACTGTCAAAAAAAATTAGCTGCATAATACGAAATCAAATTGTGTATGTCCTTCGCTATGTGGTAGGTTCCTGCGGATGTTATCTCCTTCTGTTGTTGACTATTTGTTTCATACGGTGTTGATGTGGAAATGGAAGACGCTAGGCTCAATTGGGTCAGTGCTAGTTGCTTCGGCATTTTCATGGTGTGGCACCGGCCGGAGATGTTGACATGCGGAGTTTCAAGCACTCCTTATTCTCGAGCAGGTGACCGTTTGTCTTAACTGGGACTATTGTGCAGTTTCCTGCGTGGATTGTTTTCCCGAGATGCTAAGAATTGAACCGGACATGGCATGAAGGTAAATACATGATTTAATGATTGCTCTCAAAAGTGTAAACAAAAGGCGCGCACAAAGCGGAGACACAAAACTGGCTAAAGAACAAAAACTACACTTAACGTAGACTATGGGCAAGAAACTAAAGACTCACTAAATGTGACATGAATAAACAAAAACTTATTTGGAAAAGCATGGAACAAGCATGGAACTATGGCATGGAATGAGCATAATCAGAGTGATGACACCAGGCCGACTACCTGGCAACTACAGGCTTAAATAGTCATGTGATGATTGAAAACAGGTGCATGAGTCCAACACGTGACACAGGTGAAACTAATGGTCGTCATGGTGACAAAACAAACAAGGATGCGTAAAAAACAGGAATTAGTGGAGTTTTAACCAAACAGAACATAACTAAACTAGACATGATCACAAGACATGACACTGTTCAAATGATGCTACAAATGAGCAGTAATGCTACTTTTTGTAGCAACGCTTCTGGCGCATACTTGATATATTACGGTTGTCTGTTCAACATATTCCTGCTTGAAGCCAAACCACCCCCAGATGATGGACCCTGTGCTGTTTTTCTTGGGAATTAATTAATCCTTAATTTGTTACCAGTTTCGCACTTTCTTTCTCTCGTATTACCACACGCACCACTACGCTAGCATCACAGCTAACTTTACCCATGTCTCTACCTCTCTGCTCAGCGAGGGCGTATGACGTTGCACGCACGACAGTATGTGACGTATGTAACAAGGTGCGCTTGTTTTATGTCTCTGTGAGAAGGAGGGACAAGAAAGAGTGAAAATGCATGTAGTGTAATGCCCACAGCTAAAAGCAACTGCGTGAGAACGTATACTCTTTTTCTGTCTTGCCACTGGTGAGGGCGGTCGCATCTCTCTCCGCTCCCTCCTTCCCTCCCTGCTTGCTCTCTTTGTTTTTGTCTTGTTTGAACTATTTTGAAGCCTCTTTTCTTGAGCTGTCCTCAAATCTAAACATCAAAATTAATTTGATCAACTGGACTCTCGACGCAATTGACACAGTCTTTTCGACAAGGAAAAGAGGCTCGGGGGAGCCTGGCTGCCCTGATGGAACCATTGCTGCGGGGTACGTGAGAGATTCCTGGAATACTTGGAGAATCATGTGCCTCTCAGTCCTTTCCATCGAGGACGTGGAAGACATCTACCTATTTGGAGCTGTGATCGCAGGGCATTTGCTGATTGGGCTGGGCATTGCTCTGGTGTATCGTCAAATTCGGAAGACGATGGCAGCCACTCAAGGGGCCAACAGGCTGTTCAACGCAATGGAAGGAATGGGTCGTGCTGTGGGATCACAGACTGGAGCGATTGCTGATTTGAATCGCAAGGTAGATTCGATCTTGATGATGTTACAGAAAGAATAAATTGGAATTGTCAGAGCCAGCATATAGAGCAGGAATGTCATTGTTTTGACTGCTCGAAGAAAAAACAACATCTTAATCTACGATTTGACTCCCTCGAATGGCCTTGAGGAACAGGCTGTTTGAAAACACACCCCCGAGGACTCCTCAAAGATGGACGCTTTTGACCTTTCCCTTTTCTTCAAAAGCACCTGGGTCGGACTCTTGAACTCTTGAACTCTTGGGGCCGGCCTCGGCCCATAAAGACAATCCAACATCTCACCCAAGTTAATTGGGCATACATGCACGCACATACCCTTCCCCAATCAACGCCTTCACCAATGCTTTATTCCTCCGGGGTTGTGGGGGCTGAGCAGCGCTTAACAGCAGCTGCTGGCCTCCAAGGTCCTGTTGGATGACTCTGTTGCGAGTTTGTTGTGATTAAATGTACCTTGTTTATGTGTGCCATGCTATGTGAGGTTTTTTTCCTCGGACTCAGTCTGGACCATTCCTGAGGGTCCAGCCTCAGACTGATATTTTTTTTACTTCCACCCTCCCCCCAATGTCACCTTTTTCCCACCTTTTTGAGGAGCGCCTAAGTGAGGCTGATCCGTTGGCGGTCCCGTCTTGTCTCCCTGTAACGTATGTCTGCTCTTAGCGGGATTGTGCCGAAAATGTAATTTCAGTTCTTATGTGTCTTGTACATGTAAGAATGGACAATAAAGCTGATTGATTGATTGATTGATTGATTGGAAACCCCAGCCCTAGCGTGTGTATATGGATGCATTTTGAAAATATAGCTAATAAGGGTGCCAGAAAAAAATCAATTCAAATCCGAATCGGTATTTTTATTTCCCACAAAACTAAATCTATTCATAATTTTAATTAATTCTGGCCATTTCCGCACTTTTAGGAGCCAAGTGGAGTTTTTGTAACCTGTAACCTGTTTTGAATAGGGTTTGTTGTCAATCATACACCCAATTAAATTATATTATATTATATTTTGTGAGAATTGTGTTGAATCACCCCAAGACTCAGAATTTAATCGTAAGCTGTTGTAAGACTCAAATCCTTAATGGTTAGGTTAGACTATATACCAATTGAATTGTTACAGTTGATTGCAATATTTGACACATTAAGTATTGTAATAGTTAAATGCTAGTAAAATGACTTTTAATGAAAAAAAATGCAGATTTTGGAAATTAGCGAGCTCGTTCACATGTCCTGACACTGAAATTTGGGGGAAGCCGTAACCACTTCAAAATGTTCATATTCTCCTTCACTAGAGATAGTTTACCGCTATTTAAAGATTGGATGGATGGATGGATGTTTTTGTTTACAGAGGAGGTGTGTGACACGAGTCACACTTCTGATGTACCGTGTGGGAAATTGGTACACTTCTGTACCACACCTGAAGTTTCACACAAAAACATCTGATTATGGCTCCATATGTAATTACATTCTGACTCAGGTTGTTGTCCTGGCACCAGTGAAGCTAAAATGTAGTGCCTGCCATAGTTTGTATTACAAAAACAAACACATCAATGTTAAAGCTCCCAGTGACTGTGTGCATGCAGTGCAAGTCACATGATTTCATGGTGTGTCCCTATTGGTTACTTCAGCTGTTCTAAGCCCAGTCCACACATAAAAGATAGTCACGTCGCTTTTGAGAACGATTATATCCTTCCAACCAAAGTCAGCAAAGGTCCAATTTTCTAATGTCACTAAAGATTATCCGGCTGATTATCTTGAGGTGTAAGGTTATTCCTTCTCTTCAACCTTTTTGAAAAAGGGCAGACAATCGTATATTTTGACATTTTCAATACAGTAGGACTTGGCGTAGTTTATTTGTTTTGGAAAAGTGTCATAAATTACGTCAGGGAACATCACATGTTTACACTCCACAATACAACCAACATGTCTGAAAAGTAGTCGGAAGAAGCAGAATCTGCTTAATATTGCAATTACCCGGCACTGACAATTTGTTGACAAAATCTGTTTATCAGCCCTTCCAAGATTATTTGGGCTTTTTATCGTTATTGCCTAAATTCGTGGCAGTTTTTTTTAGAAAGTTGCAGCAAATGTTTCAACTTTTTTTTTTTCAATAACATTGAATCAATATCAATCATATAATGTAACAATCACTTACTGTACGATGTCTGCTCTCACTGGGATGTCGACTGATGAGATGTTTATATCTTTCCGTTTAGATAAAGCATTAATCATAATGTTAAATTTTTGGAATATTAACGTAGTATTAGTGGTATTGTTATTATAAGCGCTAACACAGACAAACTATTTATAGCGGCACCATGATCACGAGCGTGTTTACATCACCGGGTGATAAAGTGCTTCCTCTCTTTCTTTGCTTCTGAAAGTTTATTGTAAATCATACATCTCTCACCTTGATAGTAGAAGAACGAGGACGTATTCCGACAAGTTGGTACACTTTAACAGCCAATTTAGACGCTTGGTGCCCCCGGACACAAAAAGACGCTACCCCCTCACCCCTCCACCCCCCTTCTTTGTGAGGATTATGAGTCAGTTTTCATCTAAATGGGAATATATGAACACTCTAGCAGTCTGCATTCTAATGACAGCAGACCTTGTACAGTAAGTGTCAGGTTCAAACATCGATGACATCTATTAAACAAGACAAGAAGCAAGGAAATAAACAGACATAATTCAATTGTGCTCAATTTGAGGAGAAAAGTGTCGACCTGTAATTTCTTACAGTGTAACCCACACTCTGACGAAAAAAGGTTAATGTCTCCTCTTTTATTTGGATATTCCCTGTTTACACAACAACAGCTGTTTCTAAAGGAATGGGGGGTATGTAAACAGCCATTGTTTTCGGTCAAATTAACACAAAAGAAAAAGATGGCTTGGACTGGTCCTGGATCGAGCTTGGGCAGGTCTTGGATGACAATAGATAACCCCTCCCGTCTCCTCCCATCGTACACAGCGGAATTTTCCAAGCCTTTGGCTTGGTGCAACAAAGACAGTTTTTGTCTGTTCACTGGGAACGGAAAGTTTTTAGATAATTTAGATACCATTTTTCTGACAGAAAGGGATGTTTTATTATGTTTGTTGGCGCTCATGAAGTTTGCAGTGAGTAATAATCAGTGATGTTATCCAAAAAAAGTGAACATTATGAAGCGTTTTTTTAAATTATTGCCCTGCGTATGCTTAAAATTATCAATATGTAAATATTAAATGTATTATAAATGTGCCTGTTACTACAATACATATATACTGATATCATGTAAACAAAACCTTCAAGGAGGTGTTTGGATAATTTTAAGGGCTATACGCTCTTTTGTAAGTAAGCAGACTTTTGATCGCATTTATTTAATATTTAGATTGCATTAAAAAAATACATTTGTCGTCATGTCTTTCATAATGATTGTGAAAGTGCAGCTCCCCTTTTAAGCAACTTCTCGGTTTGTGGCCACAACCTTCTACTATACAAGTGAGATGCATGATTTATAATCTAGAATTAACTTTCACCAACTCAGAGGTGATGCAGCAGCAACTCAGTAGGTCAACTACTGCATAAGCTAGTTACCTCTCTGTGTTCACGGCGCTGCTAAAAGTAGTTCCTTGGTGTTAGCACCCTGTAATAACAATATTGCTAATACTTGGTTAATAATCATGTTTTTAGAGGGCTTAAAGGCCTACTGAAATGATTTTTTTTTATTTAAACGGGGATAGCAGATCCATTATATGTGTCATACTTGATCATTTCGCGATATTGCCATATTTTTGCTGAAAGGATTTAGTATAGAACAACGACGATAAAGTTCGCAACTTTTGGTCTCTGATAAAATAAAGCTTTGCCCCTAACGGAAGTAGCGTGACATAGTCAGTTGTTCGCCTCCTCATATTTTCCTATTGTTTTCAATGCAGCTAGAACGATTCGGACCGAGAAAGCGACGATTACCCCATTCATTTGAGCGAGGATGAAAGATTTGTGGATGAGGAATATGAGAGTGAAGGACTAGAATGCAGTGCAAGACATATCTTTTTTCGCTCTGACCGTAACTTAGGTACAAGCTGGCTCATTGGATTCCACACTTTCTCCTTTTTCTATTGTGGATCACGGATTTGTATTTTAAACCACCTCGGATACTATATCCCCTTGAAAATGAGAGTTGAGAACGCGAAATGGACATTCACAGGGACTTTTATCTCCACGACAATACATAGACGAAACACTTTAGCTACGGAGCTAACGTGATAGCATCGTGCTTAACTGCATATAGAAACAAAATAAATAAATCCCTGACTGGACGGATAGACAGAAGATCAACAATACTATTAAATCATGGACATGTAAATACACAGTTAATGCTTTCCAGCCTGGGGAAGGTTAACAATGCTGTTGCTAACGACGCCATTGAAGCTAACTTAGCTACGGAGCTAACATGATAGCATCGGGCTCAAATGCAGATAGAAACAAAATACATAAACCCCTGACTGGAAGGATAGACAGAAAATCAACAATACTATTAAACCATGAACATGTAGATACACGGTTAATGCTTTCCAGCTTAGCGAAGCTTAAACATGCTGTTGCTATTGACGCCATTGAAGCTAACTTAGTAACGGGACCTCACAGAGCTATGATAAAAACATTAGCGCTCCACCTATGCCAGCCAGCCCTCATCTGCTCATCAACACCCGTGCTCACCTGCGTTCCAGCGATCGACGGAAGGACGAAGGACTTCACCACGATCATCCGTGCGGTCGGTGGCTAGCGTCGGCTAGCGCCTCTGCTATCCGAGTCAAAGTCTTCCTGGTTGTGTTGCTGTAGTCCGCCGCTAATACACCGATCCCACCTACAACTTTCTTCTTTGCAGTCTTCATTGTTCATTAAACATATTGCAAAAGATTCACCAACACAGATTTCCAGAATACTGAGGAATTACGAGATGAAAACAGAGCTATTTTGTATTGTATTCAATGGGGTACCGATACTTCTGTTTCACCGGTTACGTCACGCGCATACGTCATCATCCAAAGACGTTTTCAACCAGAAGTTTAGCGGGAAATTTAAAATTGCACTTTATAAGTTAACCCGGCCGTATTGGCATGTGTTGCAATGTTAAGATTTCATCATTGATATATAAACTATCAGACTGCGTGGTCGGTAGTAGTGGGTTTCAGTAGGCCTTTAATGGGCGAAATAGATTGGTAATGCTAACAACGCTAGCTACGTTACGATAGCACGTACAATAATGCATTAGAACACTAGGCTACTATTAAAAATGTCACGTTTAGTAAGTTTGAATTATTTTGGTTATATTGTAAAACTTACAAACGTTGCTTGGATTGAGCAGAAATTCTATGGGTGATTATACTTTCGGTTCAAGGCATGAAACAGGAAGTACATCTTTAACCTGCAGCACCTGCAGTGAGCAAACTTGTCCAAAAGATGGCGCTATAGCACAAACAATAACACACATTTTGAGTGTAATATGCAAGCTATTTGTTGAATACAAAATACTATGGTCGTTAGCTAATTGAGTGTAATGTGTTTTTTCATGAATTATGTATACATTATTTACGCCATGGAAAGGATTCAACCCTCTTTGACTGAAAGGGATTAGTGTCAAGGTCCAGAAATTGCTGCAGCACCTAAAGAAAAGACACAATTATCCTGTTGTGTTTACTCCGGCATTAAGGGCACAACCACATTTACAAAATCAAGTATCGGTGTGACTCCAACTGGAGACCAAACAAAAGAGCTGGTACAATACCTTATCAAAATGAGCGTGGATTCCATTCCTCTTTGCAAAAAGACCACAATGAAGAGTCAGGTGGGTTAATGACACTTGTGAATAACATCCAGGCTATTTCAAATCAGCTTTCGGAAGGCGGGGAAAAAGCGACAGGAGAAACCGAGGGAGGATCACGCACAGTGACAATGATCTCTTTTGAGTGTATTGCTACACTGGAGCTAAAATAAATAAATAAATAAAACAGGCATACTGGCATTTTGAGAAGGCATTATCATGCAAATGTTTTAGATGTATTGTTCTCTCCCAAAACACATGTAAAATTAATCAAAGTGAACTGCGGGTTATTCTCCATTGTTTTTAGCTATACAAAGCCTTTCATTGTCCAAGTAATGTATACATAAATAGGCTTTTCTAATAAGGGACATAATGTTATGAACATCAGATTCCATGTTGTACTATACTGAACAATAACAGGGTTGTGTTGTCATGTGGAACGTTTGATCAAGATTAAATTAATATTCGATCACAATGCACAATATTTTATTTCGGGTTTTACGCTGCTGATACCGATCATCAATGTGACGGTGTAACAATATCAACATAACATTTAAACTTGATCCTGTTTTTCTTTTGTTACATGCTATCTAAAATATTATGCATTTAAAAGGAAACAATTCACAATCATAAGAGAAATTACAATGTTTTTTTTTGCATTCTAAATATTAAATACATGTGATCAAATGTCCGCTTACAATGAAGCCTATGAGAGCTGTTCAGTTCTGCCTGCAGAGCCCTTAAAAACATCCAAACACCTCCATTGAAGTTTTATATCCATGATGTAAGTATATATGTTATGTATTAACGGGCACATATATAATATTTAATATTTACGTATACTGATCACTTTAAAGGCCTACTGAAACCCACTACTACCGACCACGCAGTCTGATAGTTTATATATCAATGATGAAATCTTAACATTGCAACACATGCCAAAACTTATAAAGTGCAATTTTAAATTTCCCGCTAAACTTCCGGTTGAAAACGTCTATGTATGATGACGTATGCGCGTGACGTCAATCGTTGAAACGGAAATATTCGGACACCATTGTATCCAATACAAAAAGCTCGGTTTTCATCTCAAAATTCCACAGTATTCTGGACATCTGTGTTGGTGAATCTTTTGCAATTTGTTTAATGAACAATGAAGACTGCAAAGAAGAAAGTTGTAGGTGGGATCGGTGTATTAGCGGCTGGCTGCAGCAACATAACCAGGAGGACTTTGAGTTGGATAGCAGACGCGCTATCCGACGCTAGCCGCCGACCGCACGGATGATCGGGTGAAGTCCTTCGTCGCTCCGTCGATCGCTGGAACGCAGGTGAGCACGGGTGTTGATGAGCAGATGAGGGCTGGCTGGCGTAAGTGGATAACTAATGTTTTTAGCATAGCTCTGTGAGGTCCCGTTGCTAAGTTAGCTTCAATGGCGTCGTTAGCAACAGCATTGTTAAGCTTCGCCAGGCTGGAAAGCATTAACCGTGTAGTTACATGTCCATGGTTTAATAGTATTGTTGATTTTCTGTCTATCCTTCCAGTCAGGGGTTTATTTCTTTTGTTTCTATCTGCAGTTAAGCCCGATGCTATCACCTTAGCTCCGTAGCTAAAGTGCTTCGCCGATGCATTGTCGTGGAGATAAAAGTCACTGTGAATGTCCATTTTGCGTTCTCGACTCTCATTTTCAAGAGGATATAGTATCCGAGGAGGTTTAAAATACAAATCCGTGATCCACAATAGAAAAAGGAGAGAGTGTGGAATCCAATGAGCCAGCTTGTACCTAAGTTACGGTCAGAGCGAAAAAAGATATGTCTTGCACTGCACTCTAGTCCGTCACTCTTACGTTTCTCATCCACAAATCTTTCATCCTGGCTCAAATTAATGGGGTAATCGTCGCTTTCTCGGTCCGAATCGCTCTCGCTGCTGGTGTAAACAATGGGGAAATGTGAGGAGCCTTTCAACCTGCGACGTCACGCTACTTCCGGTACAGGCAAGGCTTTTTTTTACCAGCAACCAAAAGTTGCGAACTTTATCGCCGATGTTCTCTACTAAATCCTTTCAGCAAACATATGGCAATATCGCAAAATGATCAAGTATGACACATAGAATGGATCTGCTATCCCCGTTTAAATAAAAACATTTCATTTCAGTAGGCCTTTAAGCATTCATCATTAATTAAAAAAAATGCATCACAACGTTCGCTTTGTTTTCTTCATCACTAATTATTACTCACTGCAGACTTCATAAGAGCCAACAAACATAATAAAACATCACTTACTGTACAGGGTCTGCTGTCATTAGGATGCCGACTGCTGAGATGTTCATATATTCCCATTTAGGTGAAGAATGTCTCATAATCCTTGTAAAAAAACGTGGTGGGGGTTTGCATGTTGTTCTCGCCATTTTGGGGTCAAAATTGAGCTGTTAAAGTGTACCAACTTGTCTGAATACATCCTCATATTTATTCTATCCAGGTGAGAGGCATGATTTATGATCAACAGTAAACTTCCAGGAAGCCAGGCGATCATGTCGAAATTGTACACAGGCTTATGATCACATTGTCTGTGTTAGCGCTAATAATAACAATATCAGTAATACTTGGTTAAAATTAAAATCACGAAATGTAAATGGAGTATTGTTGGAGCTTTGTGGATGGTTATTTTTTGTAATTTTATGGGCGAAATAGAGGACATCTCATTGGCTCCACTGCAAGCAGACTTTTATTTACATTTATTAAATATTTAGAATGCATTAAAAACAATCCATCCGTCGCCATGTCTCTCATAGTAATTGTGAACGATAGGCAATATTCCAAAAAAAGTGCAGTTCCCCTTTAAATCCTTTTCAATTTTTTTACTTCCAAAGTCCTCCAGTGTCTAGGGAATTATTCCCTGAGTTTGTAAACATTAACAAAAACAACAACAAAAACAAAGGTTTTGAGAAATACAAATATTGTCACTCGATCATATACTGATACCACCCTTGGTATCCACACTACCAATTTATGGATCGATCTACTCTGGCTTGTGTCATGCACTGACTGTGACAATACGTAGAACATAATGTAATGAGATTTTTTTAAATGTTATTAATGCACACATGTAAAAAGTGCAATTTAAATTTTGATGATGTGCATTTATTAAAACAAAGAATTGAAGGCCTACTGAAACCCACTACTACCGACCACGCAGTCTGATAGTTTATATATCAATGATGACATCTTAACATTGCAACGCATGCCAATACGGCCGGGTTAACTTATAAAGTGCAATTTTAAATTTCCCGCTGAAAACGTCTCGGTATGATGACGTTTGCGCGTGACGTCACGGATTGAACGGAAGTATTGGGACACCATTGTATCCCAATACAAACGGCGTCTGTTTTCATCTCAAAATTCCACAGTATTCTGGACATCTGTGTTGGTGAATCTTTTGCAATTTGTTTAATGAACAATGGAGACTGCAAAGAAGAAAGCTGTAGGTGGGATCGGTGTATTAGCGGCTGGCTACAGCAACACAACCAGGAGGACTTTGAGTTGTATAGCAGGCGCTATCCGACGCTAGCCGCCGACCGCACCGATGATCGGGTGAAGTCCTTCTTCGCGCCGTCGATCGCTGGAACGCAGGTGAGCACGGGTCGTGATGAGCAGATGAGGGCTGGCGTAGGTGGAGAGCTAATGTTTTTAGCATAGCTCTGTCGAGGTCCCGTAGCTAAGTTAGCTTCAATGGCGTCGTTAGCAACAGCATTGCTAGGCTTCGACAGGCTGCACAGCATTAACCGTGTGGTTACAGGTCCAGGGTTTGGTTCGGTGTCTCCTGATAGTAGAAGTAATAGTAGTATCGTTGATCTTGTGTCTATCCTTCCAGTCAGGGGCATGTTTCTTCTGTTTCTATCCGCAGTTAAGCACGATGCTATCATGTTAGCTCTGAAGCTAAAATGCTTTACCAATGTATTGTCCTGGAGATAAGTCACTGTGAATGTCCATTTCGCGTTCTCGTCTCTCATTTTCAAGAGGATATAGTATCCGAGGTGGTTTAAAATACAAATCCGTGATCCAGAATAGAAAAAGGAGAAAGTGTGGAATCCAATGAGCATTTGTACCTAAGTTACGGTCAGAGCGAAAAAAGATACACCCTGGCGTCCTGCACTGCACTCTAATCCTTCACTCTCACTTTCCTCATTCACAAATCTTTCATCCTTGCTCAAATTAATGGGGTAATCGTCGCTTTCTCGGTCCGAATCGCTCTCGCTGCTGGTGTAAACAATGTGCAGATGTGAGGAGCTCTTCAACCTGTGACGTCACGCTACTTCCGGTACAGGCAAGGCTTTTTTATCAGCGACCAAAAGTTGCGAACTTTATCGTCGATGTTCTCTACTAAATCCTTTCAGCAAAAATATGGCAATATCGCGAAAGGATCAAGTATGACACATAAAATGGACCTGCTATCCCCGTTTAAATAAGAACATTTTATTTCAGTAGGCCTTTAAGGTTCTGGCAAGCAGCAAACGTGTTGGTTATTTAATATTTTCCCTAAAATACGCATAGAGGCTATAAAGTCTGTTTCATCCAATTACTCAATTATCTATCCATTCATCCATTTTCTACCGCTCGTCCCTTTCGGGGTTGCGGGGGTGCTGGAGCCTATCCCAGCTGCAAAAGCTGTGGAACAACAAAACTCAGCAATGTTTTCTCATTCCCACTTTAAGTAGTTTGTGATATATTTGAGCTCTAAAAGAAAAATATGGCTACACACCCAATTCTAAAATGAAATCCAACTTCTGATGCACACTCAGTTGACCACATGAGGATCACATCACAGGGACTGAAGACCAAAAAAACTGCTTCTGCTGATAAGTAAACACAATAATTGCCAAAATAAACTCATCCTTACCCTGTCCTCCCCCCATCCATATGCAAGCATTTGCACGAAAGCACACATCAAAAGGAGAGCCCGCCTCTGTGAGTTGTGCTTGTTTTTAGCGTCCTCCGTTTGAAACATACATATTATTTGCACAGTGTGTATTGGCAGAGCCAGTGACCACGTACTTCTGCTAACTGACACAACGTGTTTGCTCGGGCTAATTGGGTCTCCATGTAAAGTACCCGTAATGAATTTTCTGCCGGCGCAATTATGCGTTATCAAAACACACAGCCTTAGTAAAAATGACAAGAAAGTGGGAAGTTCTCAAGACTTAAACAAGCCATTAATTAATCATCTTACATTAGGTGTCAACATATGTGCACGTTCCCTCTGGGAACTGCAACTAAACTGAATCGTTAGCATGCATTGTGGAATCACAAGCACTTCAGAAAAATACTGTACACTGCTTATGGAAAATGGGTACACAAACGGTAACGAGCAAATTCAGAACTGAAAAAAAATCTGCAAATTCATTGTAAAATTGTTGACAAAATGAATTCTTCGTTCTGTCAATGTCAAGTCTTCTCGCCACCACACAGATAATGGCACCCACACACCACCACTCTGATGTGCGCTCTATTGCATTGTATTAAACAGTATCATGTTTTGGTACTTTTGTATGTATTTTTAATGTATCGTTTAAAAATGAGCTAATTATGACTTTGGTTGAGCATGGACGTTGCAGGGCGTGCTTAGCTGGGGCTCCATGGAAATGTTACCTATTATATGTTTTGTTCATCACTTTTTTAGATATCTACAAATCCGCAATTTTTTTCGTAATAAATTCCCTGGGTTTCCAAATTTGCAGACTGACTGTTTCAGATGTGTTTCTGACATCCCTTCTAACTTTAAAAGGATCAATTACACAAATTCATAACCTATGTTTTCTTTTACACCCTGAGTTTGTAAATTCAATTAAGTCACTAAGAGAGGAGGATTTAGGAGTGACCCTATCTGAGTAGAGCTGGACAGAGATTTGAAGTAGAATTCATAGGCCTTTTATTTGTGGAAGTGTCAGAATAATTGTATCTAAGTTATCACAAAACGTTGTGTTTCAATGAGTTCCCGGCAAGCAGACAAAAGCTGTCTTTGATCTTACCAATCAAAAGGCTTATAAAACTCCACTGTGTAGGATGGAGAGCGACATGAGGGTGTCGGTTTCTTTGATGTATTGTAATCCACAGAAAGATTTTGTCTTGACCCGAGATCTACAAAGCAGAGAGAAAGCAGGACCTGCCCAAGCTCCAGGCACCTCTTCTTTGAACTGTTTTACGACCTCTTCTTTGAACCGACCTATTCTTTGAACTGTTTTCTAATCAAAGGTGATGGCTGTTTACGACCCCCGTACCTTTAGAAACAGCTGTTGCCATGTAATCAGGGAAAGTCCAAAATAAAAGAGGAGGCGTACAATCTTTCGTCAGAGCGTGGTGGAGACTGTAAAAGAGTACAGCCCAGACGTTTCTCCTCAATTGAGCCAAATTGAATTATGTCTGTTTAATTCCTTGCTTCTCTGTCTGTTTAATAGATGTCGTCAGTGTTTGAACCTGACAGTAAGTCTCATCCAATGCAAGCTAAGACATTATAGTTATTATACCAAGGTTCAAGTAGCTAAGATGTATGACGGAATATGTGAATCGTGTGACAGTCTCCGGCTTACTTAATACATACGTTTGGGCTCTGGCCATCTCTGTGCAGTTATTGGACCAAAATATTCAATAATTAATCTTTGGTAATTGACCAAAGGATTGAGCCAAATCCTCTGTCTTCTTTATTTCTTTAAATTTGAGAAAATTAGACTGACAGTAAAAGGTTGTTCTGTAAAATTTCAAGAAATGTGGGGTGCTTTCATAAAATATGTAAAGGAGACTGATATCCAGTTTGGTCCCAATTGAGACGTGGTTGAATTATGAATAATACATGAGTCTTTTGTTTGCTTTTGTGTTTTGCTGCACCATGTTGGGGCCATTAGGAAGTGCAGTTGCCTGTGGCTTTATATCAATATTTGATTCTACCTTTTTGACTGAACACAACCTTCTACTATACAAGTGAGAGGCATGATTTATGATATAAAATTTACTTTTACCAACTCAGAGGCGATGCAGCAGCTCACTGGCTCAAAATGTCAAAAGCTGCGTAAGTTAGTTACCGCTCTGTGATCAAGGCGCCTCTAAAAGTAGTTCCTTGGCAAAAATTATTATAATAACAATATCGTTAACACTTGGTTAATATACAGGTCACGGCATGTAAATAAAGTATTGTAGGTGGTTTGGGGATTTTTTTAGAGGGCTTTATGGGCGGAATATATGACTCCCATTAGCTACATTGTTAGTCGTCCAGTACAAGCTGTATTTTACAATTACAATTCTATAACTTTTATGGACAGAATTTCTAGACGCAGTCAAGGCGTTGAGGGGATCCGGTTTGATGGTTGCAGGAGTAGGTCAGTGCTTTTTGCAGATGATGTGGTCCTGATGGCTTCATCTGGCCAGGATCTTTAGCTCTCACTGGATCGGTTCACAGCCGAGTGTGAAGCTACTGGGATGAGAATCAGCACCTCCAAGTCCGAGTCCATGGTTCTCGCCCGGAAAAGGGTGGAGTGTCATCTCCGGGTTGGGGAGGAGACCCTGCCCCAAGTGGAGGACTTCAAGTACCTCGGAGTCTTGTTCACGAGTGAGGGAAGAGTGGATGGCGAGATCGACAGGCGGATCGGTGCGGCGTCTTCAGTAATGCGGACGCTGTATCGATTCGTTGTGGTGAAGAAGGAGCTGAGCCGGAAGGCAAAGCTCTCAATTTACCGGTCAATCTACGTTCCCATCCTCCCCTATGGTCATGAGCTTTGGGTTATGACCGAAAGGACAAGATTTCGGGTACAAGCGGCCGAAATGAGTTTCCTCTGCCGGGTGGTGGGGCTCTCCCTTAGAGATAGGGTGAGAAGCTCTGCCATCCAGGAGGAGCTCAAAGCCGGTCAGTATGCCACCCGAACGCCTCCCTGGGGAGGTGTTTAGGGCACGTCCGACCGGTAGGAGGCCACAGGAAAGACCCAGGGCACATTGGGAAGACTATGTCCTCCGGCTGGCCTGGTAACGCCTCAGGATCCCCCGGGAAGAGCTGGACGAAGTGGCTGGGGAGAGGAAAGTCTGGGCTTCCCTGCTTAGGCTGCTGCCCCCACTATCCGACCTCGGATAAGCGGAAGAAGATGGATGGATGGAAAATTCAAAATACACAAAAAAGAGAAAAATACGTTTGTTTATGTCTCACATAGGGATTGTGAATGATAGACAAAATGCCCCAAAAAGTGCAGTTCCCCTTTAAGCTGAATTTAGTCTTTTGTTGAGTCCTACCAAGTGTTTGTACTATAAGTATTGTACTTATTACACACCAGCTGTTTGATTGTAACATTCATTTTAGTTGTAGTTTTTTCATTACCAAATCTAATGCAGCAGCAGTAGATACAGGACCATGTACAGTATATGGCAAACAAATTGTGCAATTTGATTGTACTATTTGAAATTTAACCATGTGAAGCACTTTGTAAACTCTAACAACCGTGGCCCGGTTGGTAGAGCGGCCGTGCCAGCAACTTGAGAGTTCCGAGTTCGATCCCCGCTTCCTCCATCCCGGTCAATGTCTTTGTCTCCTCTGGCAAGATACTTCATCTATCTGCTCCCCGGGCCACCCACACTGGTTTAAATGTAACTTAGACAATGGGTTTCACCATGTAAAGTGCTCTGAGTCACTAAAGAAAAGCGATATATAAATATAATTCACTTCACTCTCTGTGAGAAGTGCTATATAAATAAAATGTACTTACTTATTTATGTTACAAGCAACACAGGTATTAAAATATGGCACCATTTGATTTTACGTGAATTGATACCCTCTATTATTGACAAAATTCAATCGATGTCTTTAAAAGGTACCGAAATCGGTACCCATCACTCATTCCTACAAGTACTTAAATCACTGGAGGACTGGAGAACGACACTAAAAATGCCACACAAAGCAGCAAGCAACAATAAGCCAAGCTAATGGCTAACAGAAGAATACTTGCTTGGTTCACTTTAACATAAGTCTCGATGGAAGCGCATTACAATAGAAAGTAACCAGCTATGAACAGGAAAAAGTAAATTGGTAAGAGTCTGTAAATACAATATTATAACTATATAATATATATATATATATATATATATATAACAAAGCAACAAGAGTAGAAGTAAAGAAAGGATGGATCGATCCATATATCGGTAGCATCGATGTAGAGGATTGATGCATGAGCACATAAAAAACACATCAAGGTCGATTCTGCAGGATGTAAGCTCCTGAGTAATTTACTTTTGTATTCCAAACTGAAATACATGCATTTAAAGTTTCTGGACACAAGAAAATGTTGTATTTTTGCGGAATTCATTTGAAAAATATATACTAAATATATAATAAATGTATACTATACTAAAAAATTAAATTAAAATCGACAGATTAGTTGATAGAAAAATTGATTGATACATTGATTAAATAAATAATCACTAAGTGCAGACTTAATGTAAAATAAAAATTAAGTGGATTAAGTGTTGCCACTTTTTTCCCACGTTTTGAACCCTCTGGCTTAAAAAACTGCGGGTACTTTATGGATGTCCCTTTGCTAACGGCCATAATGTTTTGTATTCAAGAAAAAGTTTTCATAGAACATTGACTGAGACGCTCAAAAGGTGTGTTAATGTTTGTCAGAATTGTATCTAAGTTATCACAAAACTTTGTGTTACATTGAGTTCAGCTCACCCTGCGAGAGGACAAAAGCTGTCTTTTTTTTTTTGTATTAATCAATCAACAAAACAATACCACAATAATGCAATCCAATTCCAAAACCAAACCCGTCCCAGCAACGTTAAGAAAAACAACAAACAGAGCAATTGAGAGCAATTGAGGACACACAAACATGTCACGGAACAATACAAATGTAGTGAAACAAAAATGAACATTATCGACAACAGCATCAATATTGGTAATTATTTCAAAATAGCTGTGATTAAAAAAAAAAAAAACCCTCATTGATATTATCATTAAAAACATTAATACAAAATTAGAAATGAACAATAGCTTCCGTCAGTCTACCCCAGGGCAGCTGTGGACAAGAAAGTAGTTTACCACCACCAGGTGTGAATGAATGATGGGTTTTTAACATGTAAAGCGACTTTGGGTACTTAGAAAAGCGCTACATAAATCCCAGGTATTATTATTATTATTATTATTATTAATAGTGTCACAGTGGCCCACACCTGCATCACATCTCACAAGCTTGACAACACACTGTGTCCAATATTTTCCACAAAGATATAATAAGTCATATGTTGGTTCATTTAATAGTTGAAACACATTTAAATAATGGATCCCATATTCCAATATATGACTCATTATTATCTAAACTAAATGCAGTTTGTTCTACTGATATCATCTCCATAGGTTGTCTTGTACACAAGATAAAGGAGGACTACAATTACCAAACTTATTACATTATTATATCTCCTTCTGTTGTGAACAAGCAAGCCACTTATTCCATTCTTTTGCAGATAAAGATTGGATCAACATACAAAAAAAATATGTTAATGAATTTGGACATTGATGTGGGGAGCTTATATTATATTAAAAAAATACCTAATGAATTGAGGCAGAGCCCAATAGAAGCCACCTTTAACATTCTAAAACTGTGCCAGAAAATACAAGGAATCAACTCAATGACATCTGTAAATCAACCGCTTTGGTACAATCCTAATATCATAATTAATAAAAATGTGGTTAAATGGACAACATGGAAAGACAGAGGTATTACTAAACCTTATCATATTATTAATAAAAACTATTTTAAACCGTTCAATGATTTAGTTGAACAATATAATGTACCCAGAAATCATTTTTTAAATTTTATCTCTTTAAAACACGCTGTAAATAAATGCATATCCTCTGAAAGTATGTCTTTAAATAGCCATGAACTGGAAGATGCACTTTTTAATCAAGATTCAATTAAGAAATTAATCAAACTATTTTATGGAATAATAAATGAACACCACACTAGAAATGCAAATGATGCATGTGTTCGGAAATGGATGATGTATTTGGGCATTTTAGATGAAAGAGACACATCATGGAATGATATTTGGAAAAATGCCAATAAGCCCTTTAGAAGCATTAAAGATAAACTTACTCAATTTAAGATATTGAATAGATTGTATTTTACATCTTCTCAGCTGTTTAAAATTGGTGTTGTAGATAGCAAGTTGTGTATGAAGTGTCGGGCAGCTGAGGGAACTCTTGTTCATTTATTGTGGGAATGTCAGAGAATAAAAGAGTTATGGTTGAAAACAACCAAAGAAGCAATCACATTCCTTAATATAAACATCCCAATGACACTGCAAACTTGTATTCTTGGGGATCTACATCAATTTAGTAACGTGTCATCAAAGAGTAAAAATGTTTTTCTTTCAATATGCATAATAACAAAAAGGGTAATATTTAAAACATGGATAGCTGTTGATAGTCCAACTCATACTGATTGGTACACACAAAGCTGTCTTTGATCCTACCAAGCAGAAGGCTTGTAAAACTCCACTGTGTACGATGGGAAGCGACATGAAGGCGTCAGTTTCTTTGATGTAATGTAATCCACAGGAAAATTTTGTCTTGACCCGAGATCTACAAAGCGGAGAGGAAGCAGGGCCTGACTCCCCTCCAGGCACCCTTTCTTTTAACTGTTTTACGACCTTTTCTTTGAACTGTTTTGTAACCAAAGGTGATGGCTGTTTACGAACCACCTTCCTTAGAAACAGCTGTTGCCATTTAATCAAAGAAAGTCCAAATAAAAGAGGATGCGTAGAATCTTTTGTCAGAGTGTGGTGGAGACTGTGCAAGAGTACAGCCCAGAAGTTTGTCCTCAGTTGAGCCAAATTTAAATCTGTCTATTTAATTCATTGCTTCTTGTCTTGTTTAATAGATGTTGAACCTGACAATGTTTGTGCTATGGTGCCATTTTTTGGACGAGTTTGCTTTTCCTGTTTCGTTCCTTGAACAGGAATATTCGTCCACAGTGTTTCTGCTTGAAATAATTCTTCATTCATCACTCCAAGCAACGTTTGTAAGTTTTACTATATATCTAAAATAATTCATACTTACTAAACCGTTCTATATGTGATGTCTGTAGGCGTGTTTTCATGCATATTTGTACCTGCTATCATATTGTAATCAAGCTAGCGTCGTTAGCATTAGCAAATATGCTAGCACGTTTTCGAGTGTCTGTGTTAGTATTTTTAACTTACAATGGCATTCTTTTTGTTTTGTTTCGGAAATTCACCAAAACCTCACCGTGGAGTTTATTGAGTTTGTTGAGCTGATTAGAGAGCTAGCCTCCGCAGCTAGTGGGTCCATGACGAGGACTTCTGTTTTGTTTGATCAGCTGTTTTACCGCCGTGTTACAGGCACTGTTTGGAACCAATTAAGGTATGTATATAAACATTTACAGAATCTTTCGTACCGGTTATATCTGCGGCTTATTATCCGGTGTGGCTAATATACACTATATTGCCAAAAGTATTTGGCCACCTGCCTTGACTCACATATGAACTTGAAGTGCCATCCCATTCCTAACCCATAGGGTTCAATATGATGTCGGTCCACCTTTTGCAGCTGTTACAGCTTCAACTCTTCTGGGAAGGCTGTCCACAAGGTTGCGGAGTGTGTTTATAGAAATTTTCGACCATTCTTCCAAAAGCGCATTGGTGAGGTCACACACTGATGTTGGTCGAGAAGGCCTGGCTCTTAGTCTCTGTTCATCGCAAAGGTGTTCTATCGGGTTCAGGCCAGTCAAGTTCATCCACACCAAACCCATTCCATGAAGCTCTCTGCGTACTGTACGTGGGCTAATTGGACGGTCACAAGCAGTTTTGAGCTCTGTAGCAACTGACTGTGCAGAAAGTTGGCGACCTCTTTGCACTATGCGCTTCAGCATCCGCTGACCCCTCTCTGTCAGTTTACGTGGCCTACCACTTTGTGGCTGAGTTGCTGTTGTTCCCAAACTCTTCCATTTTCTTATAATAAAGCCGACAGTTGACTTGGGAATATTTAGGAGCGAGGAAATTTCACGACTGGATCTGTTGCACAGGTGGCATCCTATGACAGTTCCACGCAGGAAATCACTGAGCTCCTGAGAGCGACCCATGCCTAAGTGCTTGATTTTATACACCTGTGGCCGGGCCAAGTGATTAGGACACCTGATTCTGGATGGGTGGCCAAATACTTTTGGCAATATAGTGTATGTAAACATATTTTTGTATTTATTTTAAAATTTGGTGGGTGTGGCTTTAATACGGAAAATACGGTACATGTTACGCTGCAACTGTGGAATTTCCCCAATGTGGGATAAATTCTATCCTAAGTACGGAAGTCAGATTTTGCTTGAGAAACAACTGCATTATCACCTTATTATTCTTAAATTTTCATTTTTTACAAGAGTTTTTGTTGATATTCTTTAAACATACCGTTGATTGTTTTTTTTTAAATCACAATAGACTTCAAATATCAGCAGGAGATGAAATGTCCCACATTGCATAACATGAAGAGATGTGTAATGTGTGTTGTTTTTGTTGCAACGTGTTCCTGTTGGAGGGTTAAACACACATTTGGGATCAGATTGATGTTTCTTAATTACCTGTGCAGCAAGCAAAACACTTGTCCACCCACCTGCAGCCTATTAAAATGATCTCACATGGTTTAACAAAATGGCGACGTGATGCAAATCAGCCAAGTTACTCGCATAGTAACTTTTGGTAACTGCTCGGTATGTCAGCAAGAATATAATTCCAGTTAGAAGAGTTTCTTTATAGAAATAAGAAATCTGCTGAATCACATGCGATGGAGGATGATAGTTGAGCCGTGTTTTGGGGAAAAAAGGGGGCGGGAGTGAGTACAAATTGGAACTGATTAAGAGTTATATAAAAATAGGCCCAGTCTCATCAATCTTCTAAGCTCTCTGGTGGGTTCAAAGGAAGGCCTATTAGTCTTATCACACGTGTGAGTTACAAATACATCTCCTCCCTCCATTCACTGATGCAGGATTAGTGGAGCATTTTTTAATCTTATTGAGCCATCAGGTGACATGTGCTGCAGAGTTAAATGGAGCTGTTATAGAGTGTCGCGTCATTCCCCGAGGTCTGAGCGGATAGATGGCCACCCCGCTGATGCTTTAGCGGGTAAGAACGGGCGAGATGAAGCAGAGAAAGAAGGTTAATTGAGTGCCACCGGTGCATGGTACAGAATCAGCGCCTTCTTTGACATTTAATATATGATAGAACATCCATGCTAACTTTAATGATGGCTGTCGGAGTGGGAAGCGACACAAAGTCGCGTTGCGTACAGCTCAAAGCTGGAAGTTTCTATGCACTCATCACCTGTTCTCCCAAGGAGAAGATTAACCTTGAAGGGAATATTGTCTGTGCGTAAACGATCGGCCAAAGTTTGCGCTTCATTTGCAGGGATTGCAATTGGTGTGAGAAAATACTGGGATTGGATTAAACGTTAATATCCATTGTCCTGAGATCAAATCTGCAGTGGTACACCGAGTGTCCCGATTTACAAGTTTTCCGGAATACAAGCTGTGGAAGTTGCCCTCCAGGGGGTTCTTCGGACCACCAAGCAGTGACATGATAGCCCGGTTCATGTTCACAATACAGTTTTATTTTACAATAAAGTCTGTGTCTTGCTTTCCAGCAATTGTCTTTTGTGTCCGTCTCAGGCTCGCTCTCGCTCTTATTCCAGCTCCAACAACTCTCTCCTCCCGGCTGCTGCCTTTTAACAGAGTAACAGGTGATTAGATAACCAGGCCCAGGTGAGCCATCGATTTTGAAGCCGGTCCTGGCACACCCCGCTTCGCAGGCTTTCTCTCAGCTCATTGTTTTTTTTCAGATAACAAAAATTTGCGTTACGAGCCTCCCTGGTATAGCAAATGTCACAGTGAACCCCGTAGGATCCGACCAACGCATCCTGTTGAACCCGCGAGCATTAGCTTATAGTGAGAGTTGGACTTTGTTTTTCCAAGCATGAGAAGGTAGAGCGTGAGTGTGAAGTCAAACTGTGATAGTCAAATTGAAAAAAGAAATCAACCAAAACATGACAGGACGTGTAGCGAGCTAACTTGGTGAAGCGGTTGGAGCGTAGCACCGCTAGTGTGCTCCATACTGAAGCAGAATGAGTTGATAACGCCAGCCAAGGACGTTAAAATAATATGTAAATATTTATCCATGAAAATATTGAGAAGCTGCTACTGGTGTTTTTGGCGGAGGTAATTACTACACATTATTATGACATCACTTCATAAAACTACTGTATTAGTTTGTTCTACATTTTATTGTATTCTTTCTCAGACAATGCAAGTTTTTTTAGGTACATATCCTGAGGTACAATTGTAACCCTGCTGAGAACCAGATGTGTGCAGTACATATTTGTTTTTGGTTCGATTTCTTTTGTCTCATTTTCAATCAATCAATCAATCAATGTTTATTTATTTAGCCCTAAATCACAAGTGTCTCAAAGGGCTGTACAAGCCACAACGACATCCTCGGTACAGAGCCCACATACGGGCAAGGAAAAACTCACCCCAGTGGGACGTCGGTGAATGACTATGAGAAACCTTGGAGAGGACCGCATATGTGGGTAACCCCCCCCCCCCTCTAGGGGAGACCGAAAACAACGGATGTCGAGTAGGTCTGACATAACATTGTGAAAGTCCAGTCCACAGTGGATCCAACACATCAGCGGGAGTCCAGTCCACAGCGGGGCCAACAGGAAACCATCCCGAGCGGAGACGGGTCAGCAGCGCAGAGATGTCCCCAACCGATGCACAGGCTAGTGGTCCACCCGGGGTCCCGGCTCTGGACAGCCAGCACTTCATCCATGGCCACCGGACCTATGCAACTCCCCCTCGCAAGGGACAGGGGAGAAGAGGAGAGAAGAAAAGAAACGGCAGATCAACTGGTCTAAAAAAGGGGGGGTCTATTTAAAGGCTAGATTATACAAATGAGTTTTAAGATGGGACTTAAATGCTTCTACTGAGGTAGCATCTCTAACTGTTACCGGGAGGGCATTCCAGAGTACTGGAGCCCGAATAGAAAACGCTCTATAGCCCGCAGACTTTTTTTTGGCTCTGGGAATCACTAATAAGCCGGAGTTCTTTGAACGCAGATTTCTTGTCGGGACATATGGTACAATACAATCGGCGAGATAGGCTGGAGCTAAACCGTGTAATATTTTATACGTAAGTAGTAAAACCTTAAAGTCGCATCTTAAGTGCACAGGAAGCCAGTGCAAGTGAGCCAGTATAGGCGTAATATGATCAAACTTTCTTGTTTTTGTCAAAAGCCTTGCAGCCGCATTTTGTACCAACTGTAATCTTTTAATGCTAGACATAGGGAGGCCCGAAAATAATACGTTACAGTAATCGAGACGAGACGTAACGAACGCATGAATAATGATCTCAGCGTCGCTAGTGGACAAGATGGAACGAATTTTAGCGATATTACGGAGATGAAAGAAGGCCGTTTTAGTAACACTCTTAATGTGTGACTCAAACGAGAGAGTTGGGTCGAAGATAATACCCAGATTCTTTACCGAGTCTCCTTGTTTAATTGTTTGGTTGTCAAATGTTAAGGTGGTATTATTAAATAGATGTTGGTGTCTAGCAGGACCGATAATCAGCATTTCCGTTTTCTTAGCGTTGAGTTGCAAAAAGTTAGCGGACATCCATTGTTTAATTTCATTAAGACACGCCTCCAGCTGACTACAGTCCGGCGTGTTGGTCAGCTTTAGGGGCGTGTAGAGTTGAGTGTCATCAGCATAACAGTGAAAGCTAACACCGTACTTGCGTATGATGTCACCCAGCGGCAGCATGTAAATACTAAAGAGTGCAGGGCCAAGAACCGAACCCTGGGGAACTCCGCACGTTACCTTGACATAGTCCGAGGTCACATTGTTATGGGAGACGCACTGCATCCTGTCAGTAAGATAAGAGTTAAACCAAGACAAGGCTAAGTCTGACATACCAATACGTGTTTTGATACGCTCTAATAAAATATTATGATCGACGGTGTCGAAAGCGGCGCTAAGATCAAGAAGCAGCAACATAGATGACGCATCAGAATCCATCGTTAGCAATAGATCATTAGTCATTTTTGCGAGGGCTGTCTCCGTAGAGTGATTTGCCCTGAAACCGGATTGAAAAGGTTCACAGAGATTGTTAGTCACTAAGTGTTCATTTAGCTGCTGTGCAACAGTTTTTTCGAGAATTTTGGAAATAAACGGAAGGTGGGAGACCGGTCGGTAGTTTACCATGAGGTCAGGATCGAGGTTAGGTCTTTTGAGCAGAGGATGAATAACCACTTTTTTGAATGCTAGGGGAACAGTGCCGGAGGAAAGTGATAAGTTTATAATATTTAACACTGATGGACCTAATAATACAAACAGTTCCTTGATAAGTTTCCCAGGAAGTGGGTCAAGTAAACATGTTGTTTGTTTTATCCCACTTACACGCTGTAATAATTCCTCTAATGTTATTTCATCAAAAATAGAGAGACTATTTTGGAGGGCAGTGTCCGTCGTATATACAGTCGTATTTGTGTTAATAGAGCCCAGTTGTAGCTGGGATGCGTTGTCTTTAATCTCCTTTCTAATGAGTTCAATTTTCTTATTAAAGAAATTCATAAAATCATCTGCCGAGTGGGTGGAGCTACTGGGAGGAGTCCCTTGTTGGGTTAGCGATGCTACTGTACTAAACAGAAATTTAGGATCGTTTTTGTTGAGGCGGATGAGATTTGAGTAGTATTTAGCTTTAGCTAAGGTAAGCATGCGTTTATAAGTTATTAAACTATCACTCCATGCTTGATGGAAAACCTCAAGTTTAGTCGCGCGCCATTTGCGTTCCAGTTTTCTACATGATAATTTATGAGCTCTAATTTCTTCTGTAAACCATGGGGTGCGCCTTTTAGGGGCCCTTTTTTGCTTTAGCGGTGCTATACTATCAATAATTTCGCGCAAGGCATCGTCAAAGTTGTTAGTGAGTTTATCAATAGAGCCGACATAATTTGGGAATGGTGCTATTACCGAAGGCAGTAGGTCAGCAAGAGTCATCGTTGTGGCAGCATTAATGTTGCGGCCGCTATAGCAGTTATTATTATTATTAGCTTGTTGACAAAGAGTCAAAACTTCAAATTTTATAAGGTAATGATCGGACATTACTTTAGTATATGGAAGTATCATAACTTTGGAGGTGGTGACACCCCTGACAAGCACTAGATCTATTGTATTACCGTTGCGATGCGTGGGTTCATGTATTATTTGTGTAAGACCACAGCTATCAATTATGGTTTGGAGCGCCACGCACTGAGGGTCCGATGGGGTATTCATATGGATATTAAAGTCCCCCATTATGATTATATTGTCGGCGTGCGTCACTAGATCAGCAACGAACTCTGAGAATTCACTGATAAAGTCCGAATAGGGCCCAGGGGGGCGGTAGATAACAGCCAGGTCGAGAGGTAGCGGTGTGACAGACCTCATAGTAAGCACCTCAAACGATTTATATTTATTATTTAGGTTAGGGGTAAGGTTGAAATTTTCATTGTATATTAGTGCGACACCCCCTCCCCTTTTAAGAGGGCGGGCAACATGCGCATTCGTATAGTTAGGAGGAGATGCCTCATTGAGCGCAAAAAATTCGTCCGGTTTGAGCCAGGTTTCGCTAAGACCAATGACGTTAAGATTGTTGTCTCTAATGACCTCATTAACCAATAACGCCTTGGGAGACAATGATCTTATGTTTAAAAAGCCCATATTATAGGTATTGGGCTGTTTTGACGAGTTTTTGTTAAGATTATCCGTAGTGGCAATATTAACAATGTTGCGTTTATTATGCGTAGTGCACTTTAAATAGTTTCGACCATATCTAGGAATTGATATGACGGGAATTTTCCGATTGTTTGCTTGGTGCTGCAATAGACTGGACATATCATAATTTGCCACCTCAGTAGAATGCATGTCCACCTCTGACACAGACACAACAGAAAAAACATTATGTGAATTGTGTATTATTCTAAGAGAATTGCTATGCGTACATGGATTATCCAGCCTGGCGCTGGCTAGTTCTAGCTTAACTGACTCCTCACCCGGACTAACAGACATTGTAATTGCCTGTGACCGGGCTTGCTCTAGTGTAGTCAGTCAAGTGAGACTTAAATAGTAGTCTATGTTTCTAGACAGGATGATGGCGCCTTCCTGGTTAGGGTGAAGGCCGTCTCTCATCAGCAAGCCTGGTTTGCCCCAGAAAGAGGGCCAGTTATCAATAAACGTTAGTCCCTGCGTCCTACAGTAGCTAGCCAACCACTTGTTAAGCGAGACTAATCTGCTATATCTCTCATCATTGCCTCTCGCAGGCAGGGGGCCAGAGACAATTACTCGATGCCTGGACATCTTTCTGGCGAGATCACAAGTCCTGGCTATGTTTCTCTTTGTAATCTCTGACTGTCTCATTCTAGTGTCATTGGAGCCAACGTGTACAACTATATTCGCATAATTAGTGGTGCGATTAGCCTGTCGTACGTGTTTACTAGGCCTGTTGCGAGTTAGCTCCCTAAGATTAGCTTCAATGTCAGGTGCTCTGGCCCCGGGGATACACTTTATTGTGGCTGGTTTGCTAAGCTTTATGTTTCGGGTGATGGAGTCCCCTATAACTAAGGTGTGGTGCCCGGTAGACTGGGGTGTAGGACTAGCTAAAGAGCTAAATCTATTATGCGTCTCAACCGGTACACCGTAGCTTGTAGGCCGCTTAGGACTGCTACAAGCTGGGCTAGTTAGCTCGCTACAGCTAACGCTAGCAGATGTGTCCGCAACATCTAAAGTTACGACATTACTCTGCTCTAACTGGCGGACACGGCCCTCTAGCAGAGCCAACCTCTCCGTGAGTATGGTGCAAGACGCGCAGGAAGCCATTACTCACAGTGTTTTCTGTCACCGAGTGAAGTTCCTGCTGTCCTCAGGGAAGTGGTCGCGGTCTGTAGGAGTAGCTTCTTACTGACCGGCGCTGCCTTTCTCCGCGCTAGCTTAGCAGCTAGCTAGCTGAGGAAAGGGTGGTGGGACAGAGATCGGGTGATTTGCAAGTTAAATAGTACCACTAAAAAATGTTTAAAAGAAAGCTGTAGAACAATTAAAAGCACACAGATAGAGCGCTACTTAGCTTTTTAGCAACAGCGAACAGACGGCGAGCAGTCACGCACGGTGAACCGGAACCGCACATTTCGGGAGAAAATCCGCACCGTAACACAACATAAACACAACAGAACAAATACCCAGAACCCCTTGCATTTCCCAAATTCCAAGCTGCTGTTTTGAGGCGTGTTAAAAAAAATAATGCACTTTGTGACTTAAATAATAAATATGGCGGTGCCATGTTGGCATTTTTTCCCATAACTTGAGTTGATTTATTTTGAAAAACCTTGTTACATTGTTTAATGCATCCAGCAGGGCATCACAACAAAATTAGGCATAATAATGTTTTAATTCCACGAGTGTATATATCGGTATCGGTTGATATCGGAATCGGTAATTATGATTTGGACAATATCGGAATTATCGGATATTCGCAAAAAAGCCATTATCGGACATCTCTAGTTCTAATCATGGCAAACTTGGTGACAAACAACGAAGATGACTATTTTTGGAGGATTCACAACCTTATATTTTTGAATCTGAATTTACAGAGGATGAACTACTGCTTCTAGAAGCGAGCACGAAGGAAGTGTGAGACGTCGGAGCAGACGGAAGCCGAGAGAGTGAGGTGACAATAAGCAAAGCTGCACAATGTGGAGCTTGAAGCCAAGCTATTTCGACATAAATGGATTGCTTACCCATAACTAACCGGAAACAAATGTACCAATGATTGTCACACACACACTGGGTGTGGTGAAATTATTCTCTGCATTCGACCCATCACCCTTGACCACCCCCTGGGAGGTGAGGGGAGCAGTGGCTAGCAGCGGTGGCTGCGCCCGGGAATCATTTTTGGTTATTTAACCCCCCAATTCCAACCCTTCATGCTGAGTGCCAAGTAGGGAGGTAATGGGTCCCATTTTTATAGTCTTTGTTACATACATACATATTTGATATATATATATATATATATATATATATATATATATATATATATATATATATATATATATATATATATATATATATATATATATATATTCATATTGATCATGATACACGCAGCATGTCATGCGTGTTATTACAACTACAGTACATACTCTGTCTGGCTAGCTGTGTACAAACACCACATGAAATGTGGGCTAATACATTACAGATACTGTAATATGATTGTTCATGTTTTTCAGTCAGTACAGATTAGTGTCTTATCGCATTGTGTTGTGTATAACAAAGTCAAACGCGTTTCGTGCTGACGTAGAAGCTAGCTTATCCCTAAACTTCCTGAAGATGTCAGACTTTCCCCAACTCTGACTACTTTTAAAACTAGACTGAAGACTTTTATGTTCACCTTAGCTTTCAGCTAAATCTTTTAATCTTTTAACTTTTAACGTCCGCACTGTTTTTATTTTTATTGTCTGCATTTTAATTTTGCTTTTATTTTCTTTAATGTTCACTTTGTTGTCTGTGAAGCACTTTGAGTCTGCCTTGTGTATGAAAAGCGCTATACAAATAAAGTTGCCTTGCCTTGCCTTGCCTTGCCTTGACGTAGTTAGCTTCTACAGTGTGTGTGTAGGCCCAGCCTACAGGGTGTTGTGATGTGTCTAGTGCAGTAGTTAGAGGGAAGGTTGCATGTCTACTTCCCATCTGCTTGCTAACCTCTCGCTTACAGACACTGCCACTGGCTAGCCCTTGTGGTGAACGGAGAAGCAGCATTGTGCGTCAGTCTTCTCCTGCCAGTACACAGTCTCTCCTTCACCAAGACTCCTGTCAGGCCTCCACGTGGCCACACACGGTAACTAGGGCCTTATGGCCCAAGGCAAACGTGGCAGGGGATCTCGGAGCTGCAGTGGTCCCCAGAGGCGTGATGCGCAGACCCACTTTGTGGACACGCCCTGGCATCACCCAACCACTGCCCCGCTGCCTTGTAGGTTAGTCTGGGAGGACAAAAGGCTAGGAGAGCACACCCTGAGAGAAAAGCAAGTGCTGGTAGGCGCACCATAGGCGGTCCTCCGACAGACCGGAGCTCCGGCAGCCTCCTGCAGCTGTGAGGAGGTGCCGGTCGTCCTGGGTTTCCCTTGCCACCGGATACAGCTCACCACAGCGAAGAAGTGACGTTGGACTTCTTCGCGGAGTGGGTGGATGATGGTTGCATAGAAGCGGTCACAAAGGCGGAAGAAGGCTGCAGCAAAGATGGGCCCCCAATTGTCTTGGTCTCCATGCCATTGGACCCTGGCCTTCTCTTTGCCAAGGACAGTGTGGTGGCTGTCTGTGCACCAGTCTCCCCACTTTAAAAGATTCCGCACACAGGCGTTCTCCTGAAGGCAATCCCACCAACAGGAGGACAATTATACTCGTTTCGAGTGATCGCCGACGACGAGCTTCTACGGCTGATACCGTAGCACGCCGATGTGTTATTGCACTGAAAAAAAGAGTTCCTCAGTGTTCCCTCTTACAATAACAATGTCGCTACAGTTTGGTTATTATTTATACAGGTTACGGAACATAAATTAAGTATTGTTGATGGTTTTTGAATGCATTTTTTGTATTTATTTAGAGGTAGAATTGATTGCCCCCATTAGTTGCATTGCTAGCCACCAGCTGATTTTTACATGTTAGAAAGTGAAAATAAAACAACAAAACGTGTGTCTTCTTGGCTCTTACTATGATTGAAAAGGATAGGCAAAATACCACAAAAAGTGCAGTTCCCCTTTAACAGGAATTAGTTTTTTCCCCAAAAAATTGTAAAAATTGCGAAAAAGCTAAGTAGCGCTCTATCTGTGTGCTTTTAATTGTTCTACAGCTTTCTTTATCACTTCTCAAACATTTTTAGTGGTACTATTTAACTTGCAAATCACCCGATCTCTGTCCCACCACCCTTTCCTCAGCTAGCTAGCTGCTAAGCTAGCGCGGAGAAAGGCAGCGCCGGTCAGTAAGAAGCTACTCCTACAGACCGCGACCACTTCCCTGAGGACAGCAGGAACTTCACTCGGTGACAGAAAACACTGTGAGTAATGGCTTCCTGCGCGTCTTGCACCATACTCACGGAGAGGTTGGCTCTGCTAGAGGGCCGTGTCCGCCAGTTAGAGCAGAGTAATGTCGTAACTTTAGATGTTGCGGACACATCTGCTAGCGTTAGCTGTAGCGAGCTAACTAGCCCAGCTTGTAGCAGTCCTAAGCGGCCTACAAGCTACGGTGTACCGGTTGAGACGCATAATAGATTTAGCTCTTTAGCTAGTCCTACACCCCAGTCTACCGGGCACCACACCTTAGTTATAGGGGACTCCATCACCCGAAACATAAAGCTTAGCAAACCAGCCACAATAAAGTGTATCCCCGGGGCCAGAGCACCTGACATTGAAGCTAATCTTAGGGAGCTAACTCGCAACAGGCCTAGTAAACACGTACGACAGGCTAATCGCACCACTAATTATGCGAATATAGTTGTACACGTTGGCTCCAATGACACTAGAATGAGACAGTCAGAGATTACAAAGAGAAACATAGCCAGGACTTGTGATCTCGCCAGAAAGATGTCCAGGCATCGAGTAATTGTCTCTGGCCCCCTGCCTGCGAGAGGCAATGATGAGAGATATAGCAGATTAGTCTCGCTTAACAAGTGGTTGGCTAGCTACTGTAGGACGCAGGGACTAACGTTTATTGATAACTGGCCCTCTTTCTGGGGCAAACCAGGCTTGCTGATGAGAGACGGCCTTCACCCTAACCAGGAAGGCGCCATCATCCTGTCTAGAAACATAGACTACTATTTAAGTCTCACTTGACTGACTACACTAGAGCAAGCCCGGTCACAGGCAATTACAATGTCTGTTAGTCCGGGTGAGGAGTCAGTTAAGCTAGAACTAGCCAGCGCCAGGCTGGATAATCCATGTACGCATAGCAATTCTCTTAGAATAATACACAATTCACATAATGTTTTTTCTGTTGTGTCTGTGTCAGAGGTGGACATGCATTCTACTGAGGTGGCAAATTATGATATGTCCAGTCTATTGCAGCACCAAGCAAACAATCGGAAAATTCCCGTCATATCAATTCCTAGATATGGTCGAAACTATTTAAAGTGCACTACGCATAATAAACGCAACATTGTTAATATTGCCACTACGGATAATCTTAACAAAAACTCGTCAAAACAGCCCAATACCTATAATATGGGCTTTTTAAACATAAGATCATTGTCTCCCAAGGCGTTATTGGTTAATGAGGTCATTAGAGACAACAATCTTAACGTCATTGGTCTTAGCGAAACCTGGCTCAAACCGGACGAATTTTTTGCGCTCAATGAGGCATCTCCTCCTAACTATACGAATGCGCATGTTGCCCGCCCTCTTAAAAGGGGAGGGGGTGTCGCACTAATATACAATGAAAATTTCAACCTTACCCCTAACCTAAATAATAAATATAAATCGTTTGAGGTGCTTACTATGAGGTCTGTCACACCGCTACCTCTCGACCTGGCTGTTATCTACCGCCCCCCTGGGCCCTATTCGGACTTTATCAGTGAATTCTCAGAGTTCGTTGCTGATCTAGTGACGCACGCCGACAATATAATCATAATGGGGGACTTTAATATCCATATGAATACCCCATCGGACCCTCAGTGCGTGGCGCTCCAAACCATAATTGATAGCTGTGGTCTTACACAAATAATACATGAACCCACGCATCGCAACGGTAATACAATAGATCTAGTGCTTGTCAGGGGTGTCACCACCTCCAAAGTTATGATACTTCCATATACTAAAGTAATGTCCGATCATTACCTTATAAAATTTGAAGTTTTGACTCTTTGTCAACAAGCTAAGAATAATAATAACTGCTATAGCGGCCGCAACATTAATGCTGCCACAACGATGACTCTTGCTGACCTACTGCCTTCGGTAATAGCACCATTCCCAAATTATGTCGGCTCTATTGATAAACTCACTAACAACTTTGACGATGCCTTGCGCGAAATTATTGATAGTATAGCACCGCTAAAGCAAAAAAAGGCCCCTAAAAGGCGCACCCCATGGTTTACAGAAGAAATTAGAGCTCATAAATTATCATGTAGAAAACTGGAACGCAAATGGCGCGCGACTAAACTTGAGGTTTTCCATCAAGCATGGAGTGATAGTTTAATAACTTATAAACGCATGCTTACCTTAGCTAAAGCTAAATACTACTCAAATCTCATCCGCCTCAACAAAAACGATCCTAAATTTCTGTTTAGTACAGTAGCATCGCTAACCCAACAAGGGACTCCTCCCAGTAGCTCCACCCACTCGGCAGATGATTTTATGAATTTCTTTAATAAGAAAATTGAACTCATTAGAAAGGAGATTAAAGACAACGCATCCCAGCTACAACTGGGCTCTATTAACACAAATACGACTGTATATACGACGGACACTGCCCTCCAAAATAGTCTCTCTATTTTTGATGAAATAACATTAGAGGAATTATTACAGCGTGTAAGTGGGATAAAACAAACAACATGTTTACTTGACCCACTTCCTGGGAAACTTATCAAGGAACTGTTTGTATTATTAGGTCCATCAGTGTTAAATATTATAAACTTATCACTTTCCTCCGGCACTGTTCCCCTAGCATTCAAAAAAGCGGTTATTCATCCTCTGCTCAAAAGACCTAACCTCGATCCTGACCTCATGGTAAACTACCGACCGGTCTCCCACCTTCCGTTTATTTCCAAAATTCTCGAAAAAACTGTTGCACAGCAGCTAAATGAACACTTAGTGACTAACAATCTCTGTGAACCTTTTCAATCCGGTTTCAGGGCAAATCACTCTACGGAGACAGCCCTCGCAAAAATGACTAATGATCTATTGCTAACGATGGATTCTGATGCGTCATCTATGTTGCTGCTTCTTGATCTTAGCGCCGCTTTCGATACCGTCGATCATAATATTTTATTAGAGCGTATCAAAACACGTATTGGTATGTCAGACTTAGCCTTGTCTTGGTTTAACTCTTATCTTACTGACAGGATGCAGTGCGTCTCCCATAACAATGTGACCTCGGACTATGTCAAGGTAACGTGCGGAGTTCCCCAGGGTTCGGTTCTTGGCCCTGCACTCTTTAGTATTTACATGCTGCCGCTGGGTGACATCATACGCAAGTACGGTGTTAGCTTTCACTGTTATGCTGATGACACTCAACTCTACATGCCCCTAAAGCTGACCAACACGCCGGACTGTAGTCAGCTGGAGGCGTGTCTTAATGAAATTAAACAATGGATGTCCGCTAACTTTTTGCAACTCAACGCTAAGAAAACGGAAATGCTGATTATCGGTCCTGCTAGACACCAACATCTATTTAATAATACCACCTTAACATTTGACAACCAAACAATTAAACAAGGAGACTCGGTAAAGAATCTGGGTATTATCTTCGACCCAACTCTCTCGTTTGAGTCACACATTAAGAGTGTTACTAAAACGGCCTTCTTTCATCTCCGTAATATCGCTAAAATTCGTTCCATCTTGTCCACTAGCGACGCTGAGATCATTATTCATGCGTTCGTTACGTCTCGTCTCGATTACTGTAACGTATTATTTTCGGGCCTCCCTATGTCTAGCATTAAAAGATTACAGTTGGTACAAAATGCGGCTGCAAGGCTTTTGACAAAAACAAGAAAGTTTGATCATATTACGCCTATACTGGCTCACTTGCACTGGCTTCCTGTGCACTTAAGATGCGACTTTAAGGTTTTACTACTTACGTATAAAATATTACACGGTTTAGCTCCAGCCTATCTCGCCGATTGTATTGTACCATATGTCCCGACAAGAAATCTGCGTTCAAAGAACTCCGGCTTATTAGTGATTCCCAGAGCCAAAAAAAAGTCTGCGGGCTATAGAGCGTTTTCTATTCGGGCTCCAGTACTCTGGAATGCCCTCCCGGTAACAGTTAGAGATGCTACCTCAGTAGAAGCATTTAAGTCCCATCTTAAAACTCATTTGTATAATCTAGCCTTTAAATAGACCCCCCCTTTTTTAGACCAGTTGATCTGCCGTTTCTTTTCTTCTCTCCTCTTCTCCCCTGTCCCTTGCGAGGGGGAGTTGCATAGGTCCGGTGGCCATGGATGAAGTGCTGGCTGTCCAGAGCCGGGACCCCGGGTGGACCACTAGCCTGTGCATCGGTTGGGGACATCTCTGCGCTGCTGACCCGTCTCCGCTCGGGATGGTTTCCTGTTGGCCCCGCTGTGGACTGGACTCCCGCTGATGTGTTGGATCCACTGTGGACTGGACTTTCACAATGTTATGTCAGACCCACTCGACATCCGTTGCTTTCGGTCTCCCCTAGAGGGGGGGGGGGTTACCCACATATGCGGTCCTCTCCAAGGTTTCTCATAGTCATTCGCCGACGTCCCACTGGGGTGAGTTTTTCCTTGCCCGTATGTGGGCTCTGTACCGAGGATGTCGTTGTGGCTTGTACAGCCCTTTGAGACACTTGTGATTTAGGGCTATATAAATAAACATTGATTGATTGATTGATTGATTTGTCATTCTTGTTTGGTTGTGGGTTCACAGTGTGGCGCATATTTGTAACAGTGTTAAAGTTGTTTATACGGCGACCCTCAGTGTGACCTGTATGGCTGTTGACCAAGTATGCCTTGCATTCACTTGTGTGTGTGAAAAGCCGTAGATATTATGTGACTGGGCCGGCACGCAAAGGCAGTGCCTTTAAGGTTTATTGGCGCTCTGTACTTCTACCTACGTACTTGTACCACTCCGTACAGCGGCATTTTAAAAAGTCATACATTTTACTTTTTGAAACCGATACCGATAATTTCCGATATCACATTTAAAAGCATTTATCGGCCGATAATATCGGCAGTCCGATATTATCGGCAGTCCGATATTATCGGACATCTCTAATTAGAACACACACGCGTGTTTGATTCCGAAAGAAAGAACACACATTATTGCCAGAAGTAAGACGTGCGCTGCTAGGAAACGGAAATAAATGCACCGAAGAATTAGTTCCGGCAATGATTTAAATGATCAAAATATTGTACATATTACGTTGTTATAAACGTGTATGCAACTACAATATATATATACACTTGCAGTGTGTGTAAAAAACGTTGTTTAAAGGGCTTTGAAGGCTACATCGGTAACTCCCATTAGCCGCATCTTCCATGCATTTTTTTATCATCTTTAAAATCCGGGAAAAAAAAGGACTTGATGATTGTGAACAATAGGAAAAAATCCAAAAAAAGTGCAGTTCCCCTTTAAGCAAAACACAAAAGTCCACTGCAGAAGGATGCTGGTTCTCAAGAGGAAATACTTTTTGAAAACTGTAATGTTTTAAGGTCTGAGTATATGCTTGCATGAGCTTATTAGATCAGCAAGAAGTTAATCATGTTTCAAGCTTCCAAAAACATTCAATTCCAACCTAAATGGGGCATTTTTTTTATGTTACGCCCTCATGACTGATATGGGCTGAGGGTTGTAATTACCGCGGCCATTTGTAATAATCACCCACAGACCGAAACCCATAGCTCAATGTGTGTATGCTCGTTCTTAAATACAATTACATAGGAGGGATGCACGAGAACAAATATGTAATTCATGTTTCATGCACTGCGCGAGGACAAAACTGTGTTGGATAGGAATAAGAGTGATGATCCTACATGTTCACTAAACAATCTTATCAGTTATCGTCCAGGAAGTATTGTGCACATACAACCTACAAAGTTTTCTCTTCTACAGTTGCAGAAACATTTACAATTCATGTTTGAACATGATAAATAGTGCAAAAAAACGAAGATGTTAAAATGACTTGTACATTTGTTAATTGTTCATGTCAGATCAAAAATCTACTCATAAGGACAACAATTTGGTCCTAAACTTGTTATGTTTGCCTGTGGCGACGTGACCCCAGGATGCAGAGAGAGTGGGCCCCATTTAGCAACTGTTTGTAAGAACACATTTCGTTCTTAGGCCCACTTATGAAGTTTTTATGGAGATTTTTGTATTCACCAACGTTTTCTTAGCTGGGATTTGTTCGTAGGTAAGAACAAAATCTACGAGTGCTCCAGAGCACTCTAAGGGTGGCCTATTTGTTCTTAAAGGCCTACTGAAACCCACTACTACCGATCACGCAGTCTGATAGTTTATATATCAATGATGAAATCTTAACATTGAAACACATGCCAATACGGCCGGGTTAACTTATAAAGTGCAATTTTAAAATTCCCGCCACACATCCGGTTGAAAAACTCCTTTGGATATGATTTATGCGCGTGACGTCACAAAATCCACGGAAGTGGTTGTACCCCATCGACCCGATACAAAAACCTCTTGTTTTCTTCGACAAAATTCCACAGTATTCTGGACATCTGTGTTGGTGAATCTTTTGCAATTTGTTTAATGAACAATGGAGGCTGCAAAGAAGAACGTTGTAGGTGGGATCGATCGGTGTATTAGCGGCTAAGTACAATACTTACAACAACACAACAAGGACTACTTACTACGCCTAGCTGATGCTTGCCGCCAAACCTACGGATGAAGTCCTTCGTCGCGCCGTCGATCGCTGGAACGCAGGTGAGCACGGCTGTTGATGGGAAGATGAGGGCTGGCTGGCGTAGGTGGAGCGCTAATGTTTTTATCATAGTTCTGTGAGGTCCGGTTGCTAAGTTGCTAAATTAGCCTTAGCGTTGTTAGCAACAGCATTGTTAAGCCTTACCAGGCTGAGAATTTTTAACCGTGTAGTTACATGTACATGGTTTAATAGTATTGTTGATCTTCTGTCTATCCTTCCAGTCAGGGGTTTATTTCTTTTGTTTCTATCTTCATTTGAGAACGATGCTATCACGTTAGCTCAGTAGCTAAGTGTGTCACCGATGTATTGTCGTGGAGATAAAAGTCACTTTAAATGTCCATTTCGCGTTCTCGACTCTCATTTTCAAGAGGATATAGTATCCGAGGTGGTTTAAAATACAAATCCGTGATCCACAATAGAAAAAGGAGAGAGTGTGGAATCCAATGAGCCAGCTTGTACCTAAGTTACGGTCAGAGCGAAAAAAGATACGTCCATCACTGCCTCTCTAGTGCTTCACTGTAACGTTCCTCATCTACGAATCTTTCATCCTCGCTCAAATTAATGGGGTAATCGTCGCTTTGTCGCTCCGAATCTCTCGCTCCATTGTAAACAACGGGGAATTGTGAGGAATACTAGCTCCTGTGACGTCACGCTACTTCCGGTACAGGCAAGGCTTTTTTTTATCAGCGAGCAAAAGTTGCGAACTTTATCGTCGATTTTCTCTACTAAATCCTTTCAGCAAAAATATGGCAATATCGCGAAATGATCAAGTATGACACATAGAATGGATCTGCTATTCCCGTTTAAATAAATAAAAAAATCATTTCAGTAGGCCTTTAAGTGTGACAAGTTCCCTTACTTATATTGTCTAATGTTAAATTAATATCATAGATGGATACAGTAGATAGATATAGATATACATAGAGAGATATAGAGATATAAATATAGAGATAGATAAGACAGACAGACATATAGCAAAATGAGCTATATATAGACATTTCAAAATAGTGTGTGCATGCACACACACACACACACAATCATCAATTACCGGGGCGTTGATTTAGTGATTGGTGACTCTTTAAAAGACCTACAGGCAACTCAACTCACACAATGGCAATCTTTTGCTGCTACTGCAAGATGCCGCAGATTGTGTATGTTTCACGACCATATAGACCTACTTGCCCGAAGTGACAAATATTTATTTGAACGCTTTGAGGCTACCTCAGCTGTCCCCCTTTCTTAAACTTACGTTTTGTCATTATGTATTTCCCCCGCGGGATAATACGAATTTCTCTTCTGTAGTCTGTTTGTGTTTTCTCCGTGTGTTTGATGTTCGGCTTTTCCGCCGGAATAGTGCCCTTATATGGGGAATTAAGGGCATTTACCTATGCAAATTACGGAATTAAGGGTGTTTACATATGCATATTGGGGGAAATAAAGGCGTGTTTATATGTAAATTATGATAGACACGCACGCGCTAACCATTTGGCATTCAGCAACTTAAGAACAGCAGGTGGTAACAATTTGGCCATTTAAGACCACGTCATGAATTTGAATGGACTCCTCTTAGGAAATCACTTAGAGAGAAAGATAAGAGGAACTCACAGCGGGAACACTACCACGCACAAAGTACAGACTACATACAATATACAACGAACCGGCAATTAGAAAAAGCTGCCACATGTTCATGAATGCTCCTTATTAGTATCAGGGACAGGTGAATCTCCTGATCACTAATGAGGAGCAGGTCGGGATCACGCGCTTTAAAGGAGGGGTAAAGTCAACGCAAATAAGAGGGAAGGTAGTATAAATAAAATACAGAAAGAAATGTCAGTCCAAAACGGTCATGAAGGATCATGACATAAAATAACCCTCATGCATGACTCATTAAGTCCCTTAGTGACATATGGGAAACATTTAGGAGTGGTTGCCATGTGACAGTCATGTGACTCTCCCAGGATAAGACATAGGATAAGATTTTTTTTTAACATTAACGTTCAACGTTAAACCCATTTAACAAATCTACTGCTACTTACTACATTTCATAAATGAAAATACTTAACTATTGCTAAATTGCTATGAAAAACCAAATATGACACATTTGATACTATACCAAAAACGCTAATAAGAAAAACATTAATTTAACCGTATTTTTAAATCAATACATATTATACGTTTAATTCAAAGAACATTTTTGGTACTAAATAGGGCTGTCCCGATCTGATATTCATATCCGTTATCGGTCAGATATCAGCAAATAAATAAGCATCTAATTATATCGGTTTGCATCTAATCTCTCCGATTCAAGCAGTCCTACTTGTGCAATGCTTGACTGCAGTTTAACATCTGAATGTCCTCCAATAACAACAAAAGTTGGTCTTTTTCTTGTATTTTAGTCAAGGAATTAACAAAAGGGAAACATGGTAGACTACAGGCTGCTGCGACACAACAGCTAAGAACGCTATAGTACTCGAGCGAGACGTATGTAATAAATGTCCTTAATTGAACAATATTGCAGTGTAGAACAGCACATTTGTCAATATAAACAAGTATCAAATAATTAAAGTTGCGTATTACAGTCTCCAAGGCAAAAGCATATCAGAAAGTATCGAGTAACAAATGTGTTCGGATCATTCAACTTAAAGGCCTACTGAAATAAAAAAAAATATATGTAAACAGGGATAGCAGATCCATTCTATGTGATCATTTCGCGATATTGGCATATTTTTGCTGAAAGGATTTAGTAGAGAACATCGACGATAAAGTTGCAACTTTTGGTCGCTGATAAAAAAAGCCTTGCCTGTACCGGAAGTAGCGTGATGTCACCAGAGGAAGGACTCCTCAAAATGTCCCATTGTTTTCAATGCAGCTAGAGCGATTCGGACCGAGAAAGCGACGATTACCCCATTAATTTGAGCGAGGATGAAAGATTCGTGGATGAGGAACAATAGAGTGAAGGACTAGAATGCAGTGCAAGACATATCTATTTTCGCTCTGACCGTAACTTAGGTACAAGCTGGCACATTGTATTCCACACTCTCTCCTTTTTCTATTGTGGATCACGGATTTGTATTTTAAACCACCTCGGATACTATATCCTCTTGAAAATGAGAGTCGAGAACGCGAAATGGACATTCACAGTGACTTTTATCTCCACGACAATACATCGGCGAAGCTCTTTAGCTACTGAGCTAACGTGATAGCATCGGGCTCAAATGCAGATGGAAACAAAATAAATAAATCCCTGACTGGAAGGATAGATAGAAGATCAACAATACTATTAAACCATGTACATGTAACTACACGGTTAATAATTCCCAGCCTGGCAAAGCTTAACAATGCTGTTGCTTATGACGCGATTGAAGCTAACTTAACAACGGGACCTCACAGAGCTATGATAAAAACATTAGCGCTCCACCTACGCCAGCCCTCATCTGCTCATCAACACCCGTGCTCACCTGCGTTCCAGCGATCGACGGAAGGACGAAGGACTTCACCCGATCATCCGTGCGGTTGGCGGCTAGCGTCGGCTAGCGCGTCTGCTATCCAAGTAAGTCCTCCTGGTTGTGTTGCTACAGCCAGCCGCTAATTCACTGATCCCACCTACAACTTTCTTCTTTGCAGTCTCCATTGTTCATTAAACACATTGCAAAAGATTCACCAACACAGATGACCAGAATACTGTGGAATTATGAAATTAAAACAGAGCTTTTTTGTATTGTATTCAATGGGGTACCAATACTTCCGTATCAATCGTTGACGTCACGCGCATACGTCATCATATCTAGACGTTTTCAACCGGAAGTGTGGCGGGAAATTTAAAATTGCACTTTATAAGTTAACCCGGCCGTATTGGCATGTGTTGCAATGTTAAGATATCATCATTGATATATAAACTATCAGACTGCGTGGTCGGTAGTAGTGGGTTTCAGTAGGCCTTTAACGTCATTTATTATTGTGGCCACTAGGTGTCGCCAAAAAACAATTACCACTCCTCTTCAACTAAAAAACAGCATAAGTTCATTCCAGACGATTAATACATAGGTTAGTGTTTTTCATACCCCCCATTGTTCACTTATTCACACCTTTTCTAACAATCCGCACTACAAAAACAGTACAAAAAGTATGTATGATTTGCGTATTGAATTAATATCGGTATAATAGTACTTTCGTACCAAGCACAAAAAAGTGTCAACTTGAGTTATTTTCATTTACCATGAATACCAAACATAACATACATGAACGGGAAAGTCCTTCTTAAGCTGCTTCTTTGACCTTGTTTTATAATATATCACTGTCTTTACGCATGACAATGTTTAATTTTGTATGCACAATAAATCAAGTCAGCATTTTGGAGCAATGCTCACAGAGTTGTTATATGTTGGATGCTGGAAAACGTCCGATGCGTTGACACAGTCAGATTTAATGTATCGCTGCAGCCCGATCATTTTTTTAAATGAGCATTTCATGCAACCCGCGTTTGACGATAAGGTGCGTGGCCTTGCTCAGGGGTGAGACCGCAGTGTTGAGACCAGCGGGGTGTGAGGCTGAAGACAGGCGAGGCGTGTTCAGGGGTCAAAATGCGTGCCTGTTGGCAGGTCGGTTGGTCACTCTCCGGGTTTGGGGTGGCACTAATGTCAAATTAATCCATACATATTTTTTTTCCCCAATATTTTCGGGATAGACCAGTAGATCCCAAAAGATTGACTGGTCGATCGTGATCGATGGGTTTGCGACCCCTGATCTTTGGTATATTCTCCATCACTTTACCTTCAGCACAAATGGGTTCATACAAGGAATGAGGGCAGACGGCAACAGACAGTCTGCTGTTATTGCATTTATAAACAGTAATTACAGGAAACTCAAAAGGGAATACAAACAGCCATCTCACACGAGTCTCATGACAACTCGTCGCTGACTGTTAGCGGGATTTATGGTGAATGAAAATGACTTTTTCAGAGAGGAGAACCATTTTAGCTGCATGAGTGCACATGAGCACATCATTTTGAACTAAAATAGCCATCTGCTTCTGGAAACCACTCTGGGATTTTAATGTGGCTGAACATTTAACTGTTTTTTAAATCAGTGTGGTAAATACTTCTTTTTTTTTTTGTGCAGAAAAGCTACGTTTAAAGATTTCTAAAACAAAACAGTCGGAAAACATTTAACTGTGACTTCTTGATGAACAGTACCAAAATTAACTAAATACAAGTAGGGAAAGACGGGTTTCTCAGACTGGTTGGGGCACTTATAAAAGGGGGTAGGACTTTTTGTAAACAAAAGTGTCCCCAAAGGGATTATGGCCTATATATTTTTACTGGGAACATTTCATTGACTCAGGAAAGGACTAAAAGACCTAAAGGTCTCAAAGTACCCCAAAAAGAACCATTTTCCCCCAGAAAGTCCTGATTGACACCAAATTGTTATGTAAGGCAGTGGTCCCCAACCGGTGCCGGTCCGTGGATCGATTCGTACCGGGTCGCACCATAAATGATTAGTTATTTCCGTTTTATTTATTATCTGAGCCCGAACGATCTTGTATTTTGAAAAGTATTTTATTTTGAAAAATGACCGGATTCTCTCTGTTATATCTCGGTCACTTGAGAGCCAAAATTTAACTCGGCTAGCAAAGTGAGTAAAAAACGGACGTCTTTGGAAAGTTTCTTTGTGAAGGGTAAAAGACACAGAGAAGAGAGAGAGGAACAGCCTACGACTTCCAACAAAAATAAAAGCTTTTAACAAACAATACCAGGAGTCCTACTTGAAATATGGATTTATCGCAACAGGTGATTCCCACGCACCAAGCCCGCTCTGCATAATACGCGGCGACCGGCTCTCAAACATTGGCGGGGATTTTGACTTTACTGGACAAGGCTAGCAGGTAAATACATGATTTAATCTTTACTAAAAACTAAAAAAGGTACAAACAAAAAAGCGCTCACAACGGAGGAACAAAACTTGGCTAAGGAACAAAAACGTAAACACATAACCTGATCTATGGTCGTAAACAAAAACACTTACGGTGACGAGAACTATGGCATGGACAGAGCACAAACAAGAGATCCAACATGGGCAGAGCAAGAGATGAATAATGTCAATGTCGCCAGGACGACTAACTCAAAATGACAGGCTTAAATAGTCTCTTCATGATTAAAAACAGGTGCGTGAGTCCAACACGTGAGACAGGTGAAACTAATAAGTTGACATGGTGACAAAACAAACCAGGAAGCGCAAACAGGAACTAAAAGAGTCCAAAAACCAACAGAACATAACCAAACAAAACATGACAGTATATATATATATATATATATATATATATATATATATATATATATATATATATATATATATATATATATATATATATACACAGTATATATATATATATATATACACAGTATATATACACAGTATGTATATATATATATACATATATACTCAACTTATTTTCAAAACTTTAATGACTGAGACCCTTTTGGGTCCCCAGGACCTTTAACCAACATTGAAGGAATCCCTACAAAATATATTGCATTGGTTTTGAAATTCTGCGATGAGGTGGCGAGTTGTCCAGGGTGTACCCCGCCTTCCGCCCGATTGTAGCTGAGATAGGCTCCAGCGCCCCCCGCGACCCCGAAGGGAATAAGCGGTAGAAAATGGATGGATGGATGGGTTTTGAAATTTAAAAAAATATCAAAATGGCCCCGCATGCTTTCATTTTTCAGTTGTGCGGGCCTCAGTGGAAAAAGTCTAGACACCCGTTTTAAGTATACAATATCAAGATCTCTATTTTAGCATATGTAATGGAGGCCAGCCAGTACAGCTGTGCCAGTGTATATTGGTAAACCTCACTGCCTAACACCTTAAGAGCTTGCACAGGACATCGATTTAAAAGCTTGGGCTTTTAACTTGATGCTTCGCACACTTGCACTCTTTTTCTTAGGACCTAGGTTCTAGACCTGGGCAGAATGGATGCAGGGGTTACACATAGATGGCTTTCAAACCATTGGTCCTTTCTCGAGCTGGACGATTAATCATAATATAATGGATTTTTTAATCCACATTTACAGATTTTAACCATAATTCCGTGTTCGTTGTCTAGACACACTTTGGTTACAGTAAGGATGACGTCGACCATCAAGTAGACTAGTATAGGCCTGGGCCGACAACACATTTTGCTCGACGATATATTGAACTACAAACTATTGCCGATACGCTATAATTGCCATTATTTTTTAAGACCAAATTAACCACTGATGTGATGACACGATATAATAATAATGGAAGTATACCGTTTAAAATGCAATTAACTTGTATTTCTTGTCTATTTAAACTATGTATTTGTATTGTAAACTTTTCAATACCAAGTTAAATAAAACAAATAAAATATACTGTCTGTAAGCAAAATGTTGCACTTAAATAAAAATCACAATCAAAATCAATAAAATAGGTTCTGTTTCTGTTAAGGAGGGGGTGTTAGATCCTGAAATATACACAACCAAAACAAAATGACTGAATAAAGTAATGTTGACCAAAATGATCACGGTTATTATTATTATCGTGGTATTGTTAAATGTGCTCAAAAAGTACTTATACACACACTAAAATCATTTAACAAAGTTGTATTTTTTTAATAACTAAAATAATTTGGCAAAGCAAACATCAAATATTTTCCTGGCTTCATAATAGCCTTATTATTTTTATTTGTGTGTTTAAATATCCATCCATCCATCCATTTTCGACCACTTGTCCATTTCGGTGTTGCAGGTGGTGCTATCTCAGCTGCATTCGGGCGGTAGGCAGGGTGCACCCTGGACAAGTCGCCAGCTCATCGCTTTTCAATGTGCAAATCTTTGCCGACACATTTAAGTCAGGAGATGTTGGAGAGGGGGCGGGGTCAAAGGCATCGTAATGTAGGATAATTATGTATTTAAAATACAGTATGTATGTGTAAATTAATTATGTATTTTGTTTAAATATGTTTATCTTTTGTTTTAAATTGCAAAGGGAGATCAGTTGTTTCAGTTCTGGTTTATGTGACGCCACGTGAGTTCACTTCCTTTTGAACAGAGTTCTGTTTCAACTTGACACTGTCGAGTTTATCGATCACTTTGTGCAAAAACAGCACATAATTTGTTTTAATTTGAATACTGTAGCTCAGCTGATTAGACAGTAATGTGTTCGTACAAGTTTAGATTGGGGAATTACATTTCGTAATGGGGAAAGACGTTAATGTCTGTTTGTTTACATGTTAGCATTTAAGCTAGCTAGAGCCAGTCAGTCCGTTCGTACCAAAGTGCATTTATGAATGACGGTTATTTGATCATTTTAATTTAATACGATAATACTAACCATCGAGAGTGTTAAGGTGGTTATTACTACCGTTTATTTGTAGTACAAAGGCCCGCAATCACAGAAACAGATGCATAAAAAAGACAATATAACATACATCCATAAATGTGGACGCATGTGAAAAAGTGCAATATATTTATCTGTACAGTAATCTATTTATTTATATATATTTATGTATTTTATATACATATTATTTATATATATTTATTTATTTATATATGCACCTTATTGCTTTTTTTTTATCCTGCACTACCATGAGCTTATGTAACGAAATTCCGTTCTTATCTGTGCTGTAAAGTTCAAATTTGAATGACAATAAAAAGGAAGTCTAAGTCTAAGTCTAATAAGAGTCTTGCAGACCGTCCCGCTCGTCGAACACGCACATTAAAAACACACAGGCACAAACTTCGAATGTAACAAAGAGTGAAAGCCACTTGATGAAGGACAAGATGATTCACCCCCTTCTTTTCAAACCGCAGGGGTACAAACGTGTGTAGCTGCTGAAAGCGTGAATGCTCTTGAAGTATGCACACGGCGATTATTCGACACTGGAAAACTTACCGCCTGAATTTCCATTTATCGCCGGTTAATTGACTTATTGAATATAAACCCAGGCTTAGCCTAGTAGATGAGTGTGGAATAGGGTTGTATGGTATACCGGTATTAGTATAGTACCGCGATACTAATAAATCATATCCGGTACTATACCGCCTCTGAAAAGTACCGATCATGTAAACAAATGCCATGGGTGGATCTACACCTGACATCCACTGTAATGATACCAAGTACAATAGCGTATTTAGTCGATAGTACTATGATAACATCAATATTTTTTAGCACCACAAAATCTTCTTTTTTTTTTTTTTTTCATTTATATCATGTTTATAAACTCAGGAAATACGTCCCTGGACACGTGAGGACTTTGAATATGACCAATGTATGATCCTGTATCGACTTGGTATCGGATTGATACCCAAATTTGTGGTATCACCGAAAACTAATGTAAAGTATCAAACAACAGAAGAATAAGTGATTATTTCATTTTAACAAAAGTGTAGATAGAACATGTTCAAAGAGAAAGTAAGCAGATATTAACAGTAAATGAACAAGTAGATGAATCATTATTTTTCTACCACTTGTCCTTAATAATGTTGACAAAATAATAGAATGATAAATGACACAATATGTTACTGCATATGTCAGCAGCTAAATTAGGAGCCTTTGTTTGTTTACTTACTACTAAAAGACAAGTTGTCTTGTATGTTCACTATTTTATTTAAGGACAAACTTGCAGTGTGACAATCATTGGTACTTTAACTTTTGAATAAGAAACATATGTTTAATATAAGATTTTTTGTTAAAATAAAGCCAATAATGCAATTGTTTGTGGTCCCCTTTATTTAGAAAAGTACCGAAAATTATCTAAATACATTTTGGTACCTGTACCAAAATATTGGTATCAGGACAACACTAGTGTAGAATGATCGTGCATTACCTGAAATCAAGATAACAGGTTCAGTTAATCATAATTTGGATATTTGTCAGTCCTCCCTATCTATAATTTAAACATTAATGTCCTGAAAAGATTGTCCCTTCCCTTCAAGATGATCTGGGCCTAAAGGAACTGCTCTCCTGTGCCGTGCGATGCTTGTCTACGACAAACAAGAAACGTCCAGTCGCCTCTATTAAACCCTTGCTGAAGGCGAGATAAATAATACCATGCAAATAAACTGTATCCATCAAGTTAAAAAAAACTGTATCCTGCGGTAGTTTTGAGCAATGCTTTGTCCATTTAGTGTCAATGACTTCGCTTCAAGCCTCATGACGGACCTAAACTTTAGGGCAGAGTTGGTTCGAACTCCAAACCTGTGCTGCTGTGCATTTTCTGGACTTTTCCATTACCAAACAAACAGTGCTTGACATTGTTGCTGACAATGCCCGAGTCAGCAGCACGAGCACCACAGGATGGTGTCATTTGAAATGATGTCACTGACCTGTGATTGATAAATGGGCGCAATTTTTACCAACATTCCCTTTTCAGCATGTGGTCACACACCCTGAATACTGACCGCTCTGAGCAGGCCACCTTCGGCTTTGCCCGTTGCAATCCAAGTCACTCGAGTGGATAACTAGATAATTGCAGGAATTTTTCAACAAATCAGAAGTTGTATTGCTAGGGTTGTAATGGTCTACCAGAGTTACAGTTTGGTACTGTTTTAAAGTCACGGTTCCGTTCATTATGGGCAAAGTAAGGGAACACATTTCTAAACATAAAACTGCTTAACTTTTGTACATTTGCATAAACAGCTTCAATGTTGTTTTTTTTAATGAAATAAAAAAATACAGACTCCCAACAGGTACTTTTCCAATAAATAAGATTATTACTGTTTGTGCATTAAAGATGTTAGAAATACTGTAACAACACTGACTGACATTTTTAGCTTTGTGTTGTAGGGCAGGGGTCCCCAACCACCGGGCCGCGGACCACTGGGGACTCAAAAGAAAAAAAAAAGATTTTTTTAAATTGTTTTATTATTTTTTTTAATTAAATCAACATAAAAAACACAATATTTACATGATATATCAATATAGATCAATACAGTCTGCAGGGATACAGTCCGTAAGCACACCTGATTGTATTGAAAAAAAAAAAACCTCCCCCGGTCCGTGGGACACATTTTCAAGCGTTGACCGGTCCGCAGCTACAAAAAGGTTGGGGACCACTGTTGTAGGGGACAAAACAATATAGTCATATTTAACCGAATAATATTTCTCAGTAATAATTAATTGTCATTTTACTCAGTAGCGAATGGACAAATAAGAATACGAATAGTAAAGAATATGAATTACACGTTTTATACACATTATCACTACATTATACTCAGTTTTTACGGTGGTTCTCCATTAACAAGGATGTTTACCTCCGCCAGAAAGTTACTGTATGTAATCATAACTGTTTGTTTGTCTGTTTGTCAGTTAATTACCATAAGTTCCAGACTATAAGACGCTACTTTTTTTCCTACGCTTTGAAGCCTACGGCATTTAAAACGGTGCGGCTAATTTATGGATTTTTCTTCGCTGACGTCCACAATGCAAATAGCTTTCATACAACACATGCGAAAACACTAAGTGTCACGTCGGGGTCGCATGTTTATGCGGGGTCGTTCTCCCAAGATGCAGACGGACAACTCCGGGCGAAAACGCGGAGGTAGGATATGGTTTATTCCTCATAAATCATAGCACAAATCAAACACAGGAAATAAACAAAAAGGGATGCGTGCCGATTGCATGCGGAAGCTAAGGTAAAAACTTAGCAAAGGAATAATGAACTAGGAAACAGGAAACCAAACGTAACGTGTTGCATATAGCAAACAATGAAGCCAGGATGTGTGTGGCGAGCAACGTGAATAAATAGCTCTCTAATTAGTGCCCGGCAGCAGGTGTGCATCCCGTACACTAGTCAGAGGCAGCTGAAACCAATCAGCACCCATGGTAACCAAAACAAACCCAGGGGTGCACAAAACAGGAACTGAGGGAGTCCAAGACTAACAGAACAAAACCTAAACAATTCATGATCCGGGCCACGGATCATGACACTAAGATGGTGTATTATTGTTTGTGCTATGGCGCCATCTTTTGGACATGTTTGCTCACTGCAGGTGCTGCTAGGTGAATGTCTGCATACAATATTTCCTGCTGTTTAAAACTTTGAACCGGAAGTACAAGTGTGACTAGTTATCTGTTGCTAACTATGGATGCTGACGCGTCATTCGTGTTGCTGCTACTTGATTTCAGCGCTGCTTTCGATGCGTCAATCATAACATCCTAATACAATACTGCCGCGAGGCGAAATCATACGCAAACACTGTTATGCTGATGACACCCAACTCGACATGCCCCTAAAACTGAGCAACACGCCAGATTGTCGTCATCTGGAGGCGTGTCTAAATGAAATCAAACAATGGATGTCCAGCATTTTTTTGCATCTTAACGTCAAGAAAACGGAAATCAGGATTATCGGTCCTGCGAGACATTTTTAAGGATACCACATTAAAATTGGAAAATTAAACAATTGTACAAAGCGACTCGGTGAAAAATCTCAGCATTATTTTCTACCCAAATCTCTCGTTTGAGTTGCACATTCAAAGTTTTACCAAAACAGCCTTCTTTCATCTCCGTAATATCACTAGCTACGGGCAAGCTACTTGGAAAATGTTGTAAGCTTAGCTACAAGATACCCTCCATTAAATGTAGCTAAGCTGCAGGGGAAGCTATCTTCTGAGAATTGTAGCATGCTACACGACAAAAGTAGCTTGCTACATTAAAGCTACAATTAACTGCATTTCTATTTATGGGCCCACATGTATAATATCAATGTTAATAAATAAATAATGATAAATGGGTTGTACTTGTATAGCGCTTTTCTACCTTCAAGGTACTCAAAGCGCTTTGACAGTATTTCCACATTCACCCATTCACACACACATTCACACACTGATGGCGGGAGCTGCCATGCAAGGCGCTAACCAGCAGCCATCAGGAGCAAGGGTGAAGTGTCTTGCCCAAGGACACAACGGACGTGACTAGGATGGTAGAAGGTGGGGATTGAACCCCAGTAACCAGCAACCCTCCGATGGCTGGCACGGACACTCTACCAACTTCGCCACGCCGCCCCTGTAATGTAACGGAGAATGTACAAATGGACCCAATAAGGGTCCATTACTATTAACTGTCTATCATTTAGCTGGGACCCCCTACAACTACCCCTAGGGGACCCCACACCCGACTGTATGTATTTATTTTAGTTGGTCTTTTCTTTGGCCTACCCCTATAATGTTATTAATTTTCTCTACCTAAAGTAAAAAAAAATCAGCATCTACCGTATTTTTCGGACTATAAGTCGCAGTTTTTTTCATAGTTTGGCCGGGGGTGCGACTTATACTCAGGAGCGACTTATGTGTGAAATTACTAACACATTACCGTAAAATATCAAATAATATTATTTAGCTCATTCACGTAAGAGACTAGACGTATAAGATTTCATGGGATTTAGCGATTAGGAGTGACAGATAGTTTGGTAAACGTATAGCATGTTCTATATGTTATAGTTATTTGAATGACTCTTACCATAATATGTTACGTTAACATACCAGGCATGTTCTCAGTTGGTTATTTATGCGTCATATAACGTACACTTATTCAGCCTGTTGTTCACTATTCTTTATTTATTTTAAATTGCCTTTCAAATGTCTATTCTTAGTGTTGGGTTTTGTCAAATAAATTTCCCCAAAAAATGCGACTTATACTCCAGTGCGACTTATATCTTTTTTTCCTTCTTTATTATGCATTTCGGCAGGTGCGACTTATACTCCGGAGCGACTTATACTCCGAAAAATACGGTATCTATATCTTGACCAAAAAAAAAAGATTTGTGTGTTGTTTGGGAACAGTTAGTAATAGTTATGTGCAGTAAAACTCAACTCACCTTAATGTGTGTTCCTACATGTGTGTTGGACATCTTAGACCAGGGGTCGGCAACCTTTACCACTCAAAGAGCCATTTTGGCAAGTTTCACACATTAAAGAAAGTAATGGGAGCCACAAAAAAAAATTTTAAATTTAAAATGAAAAACACCGCATACAAAGCTTACATGCTTTGTGCTATGTTATCCAGGGGTCTCAGACACACGCACCGGCACGCACTTTAATGTGGGAATTTGATGTTAGTGCAGCCCGCGAGTTTTGGATGAATGTAGCTTGCGTCACACTTGCCAACCCTCTCATTTTTCCCGGGAGACTCCCGAATATCAGAGTGTGATGACACTGCATTTGGCGCCCTCTACAGTCTGCCCAATCAGTGTACCTGCTCGGCCACAAGTGGAATGCAGCTCTAGCTAGCTCACGTAAGAGACAGCAAGGCTACTAAGTCAGCAGCCACACATCTTACACTGACGGTACCAATACCCAGAATCCCATGCAGCCCTAACTCTTCCGCTCAACCAACCACGAAGAGGGGGGGGGGGGTTGATGTGTGGGGGGATTTGGTGGTAGCGGGGGTGTATAATGTAGACCGGAAGAGTTAGGACTGCATGGGATTCTGGGTAATGGTTGTGTTGTGTTTATGTTGTGTTACAGTGGGATGTTCTCCAGAAATGTGTTTTTCATTCTTTTTTGGTGTGGGTTCACAGTGTGGCGCATATTTGTAACGTAACAATGTTGAAGTTGTTTGATACGGCTACCGTCAGTGTAAGCTGTGTGGCTGATGAGTAACTATGCTTTGCTGTCTCCTGTGTGAGCAAGTAATAACAACATGCAACATGTGGCTGGCCTGGCATACTGTATGTAAATGCTATAGAGGATAATTAGTGCGGTGCAATTAGGGCACGCCCTTTATATAGTAATTAGAGTGTTAATAGGATTATTTTTCCCTGGGAGTAGTCTATGAGAGACACTGACATCCATAAGTCTCCTGGGAAAATCGAGGGGGTCGGCATGCATGTAGCTGAGCCGCATCAGAGTGGTCAAGGAGCCGCATGCGGCTCCGGAGCCGCGGGTTGCCGACCCCTGTCTTAGACGAAGAGAGCAGTTCTGATTTTGGTTGACAGAGTAAACAACTAAAAACTAAGGTTTTGGGCATTATTTTCTCTAAATGCACACATTTGTCTAAAGGACACACATTATTATGGGTTTCCTGCACATTATATTCATCACTAAAGGAAAAATGTAATCTGCGGGAGAGAATTCTTCTGCTATTTTTAAGTATGTTTTTTTTTTTTTGAGTGGTCAGCTTGAGGCATCCCTCTGTCTCCGACTCCCTCATCGTCATGTGACATGAGTGTCTGTCTGTTATGATTTTGCTTACTAGTTTCGATGACCCACCTTAATTAGCCTCTGATTGGCCAGTCCATAATGTTTCGCCCTAACCTTAGCCATTTGTAACTCATTATACGAATACCACCCAATCATCATGAATTGTCTCTGTATGTATGGATGTTCTCATTAAGGATGTCCGATAATATCGGACTGTCGATTTTATCGGCCGATAAATGCTTTAAAATGTAATATCGGAAATTATCGGTATCGGTTTCAAAATTATCGGCATCGGTTTCAAAAAGTAAAATTTATGACTTTTTAAAACGCCGCTGTGTACACGGACGTAGGGAGAAGTATAGAGCGCCGATAAATCTTAAAGGCACTGCCTTTGCGTGCCGGCCCAGTCACATAATATCTAGGACTTGTGAATGCATGGCATACTTGGTCAACAGCCATACAGGTCACACTGAGGGTAGCCATATAAACAACTTTAACAGTGTTACAAATATGCGCCACACTGTGAACCCACACCAAACAAGAATGACAAACACATTTCGGGAGAACATCCGCACCGTAACACAACGTAAACACAACAGAACAAATACCCAGAACCCCTTGCAGCACTAACTCTTCCGGGACGCTACAATATACACCCCCCGCTACCCCCTAACCCTCCACCTCAACCCCGCCCGCATCAACCTCCTCATGCTCTCTCAGGGAGAGCATGTCCCAAATTCCAAGCTGCTGTTTTGAGGCATGTTAAAAAAAAATAACGCACTTTGTGACTTCAATAATAAATACGGCAGTGCCATGTTGGCATTTTTTTCCATAACTTGAGTTGATTTATTTTGGAAAACCTTGTTACATTGTTTAATGCATCCAGCGGGGGCATCACAACAAAATTAGGCAAAATAATGTGTTAATTCCACGACTGTATATATCGGTATCGGTTGATATCGGAATCGGTAATCAAGAGTTGGACAATATCGGGATATCGAATATCGGCAAAAAAAGCTATTATCGGACATCTCTAGTTCTCATTCATCAAGGTCATTGTATTTTCTCTATATGTTTTTGGGCCTGGATTCACAGTCCATTTTCTCTCTTTGTAGCTTTGATGTAAGCTACCTAGCTACATGGGTCTAACAGGAGCTAACACAGAATCACATTTTTTAATCAAAGACTGGAGGGTGGTGAGATTATTCTCATCTGTTGACTGCTTTATTAACATCAACGATGGGATTGGGACATGACAGTGAAAAACTATAAATTACCATAGCAACACATGCAACCACACTGCCACCTGTGTGTACTACGGCACTTTTGAAAAGTTTAAATGTTTAAATGCTTTAAAAAAGTTGAGAAAGGATTGAAGAGAGTGACAGCTGCTTTAGCTGCTTTAAGGTTTTCTAAAAAGCAGGCCTACTGAATTCAGGCTCGTAACACTCTCTTGACAAGTCACTAAAGCCAAACCACACATTTAACCTTTCTTAGACTTTTTTCTAAAACAATGATAGGTAAGCGAGGCACAGAACTGAAATGTAAAGTTTCATCAAGCAGAGCGTGCTTGCTTTTTTCTTGGCCTAATAACACAATAATTCAATTATGTACACTAATTTCTTACACATGCAGTGTTCCTTTAGACACAGTCAGTATTCAGTGTTTCCCATAAACTGCCAAGATACCTGGGGCGGTGGGGGCGTGACTATGGGCGTGGTCACCATGACATAATCGAGTAATTTGCATAATTTACCACAATTATATGATTTTCTCTAAAAAGGCTCAAAAATGTATACTTACTAATTAATAATAACAGTTTTGTTTTAAACGTCCATCCATCCATCCATTTTACAATATAATTACAACACTTTATGTACATATTTATATACAGATTTGAACAATAAGTTATTCACTGAAATATATTTATTAACTTTGGTTCTTACAAAAAATATATCTTATAAAATATAAAAGCTAAAATGTATCTTAAAGCTCTGCCCCTTTAATTAGTGCATACTAAATAATTAAACTTTAGCCTACTACTACAACCATATTATTTACCAGCAACATAAAGTGAAACAGAAGCAGAGGTGTCCTGCCGCAGTCAGTAACAAATAAACAGAAAACAGTAGTGGTCAAATACAAATAAGGCAACAAGAGAAGTATCCTACACTTCTCTTTTGTAAAGTAAATCTGAACAGCCTATATGGGCATCTACATCAACTGTATGATTTGCCTGAGAAGCTGGACAGGACAAAAAAAAAAATAAATAAATAAAAAATATTTGTGGCGGATGTAATTCTTTCGTGGCGGGCCGCCACAAATAAATAAATGTGTGGGAAACACTGGTATTAATACTTGTTTTTAAGTCACAATCTGATCTGATCGCTTCATAAATGATTAAACTTCCTTCTCCCCACAATGACCATGGTCTGCTGACCATTTGACCAGGGCTAGGCAGCGGAATATTTGATTTTACTACCCCCAATGGGTCCGCAGAGGTTGGTTGATTTTTTTTTAAATATATATTTTTTATATTTATTGTATTTTAACCTTTCCCCCTGCCATTTTTCTACACATATTATGTCTTTAAATACAAAAACACTGAGGTAAGAAACTGCCGTGTGATTGAATGAATGTCAATAAATAATGACATATAACACAAATAAATAATTACAGTATAAAAAAGTTAAAGTACCCATGATTGTCACACGCACACAAAATTATTCTCTGCATTTGACCCATCACCATTGATCACCCCCTGGGAGGTGAGGGGAGCAGTGAGCAACAGCGGGGGCCACGCCCGGGTATCTTTTTTTTGGTGATTTAACCCCCAATTCCAACCCTTGATGCTGAGTGTCAAGCAGGGAGGAAATGGGTCCCATTTTTATAGTCTTTGGTATGACTCGGCCGGGGTTTGAACTCACGACCTACCGATGTCAGGACGGATATTCTACAATGCTAGCATTTGAGATAACTAGCGATTAGGGCTCTAGTTGTCAGCTAGCGATTTTGGGGCGATATTTATATACAGGGCTCAAATTTAACCACAGCAATTGCGGCAAAAACTGCGACCGCCCTCGTCATTTGCCGTAAGCCCGAAACAATTAACCAACATCTGCGGCAAGAACATGCCGTGACCGCCCTTTACTTTTTACTTGTTAATGGACGAGGGATGTAACAATAAATAGTATAATGATAATTTGCGATAAAATTGCAGACGGTTAGTAATACCGTCAGATTTTTTAATAATTGAAAAACCGTCATTTATTAATGCATTTTAGGCAACACGAAATCAGGCGTATGCGCACTAGCGTGATAGTCATGGCGGACAAAGAACGCAGACTTTGCTCGGGAGATTTCCCCTCGGAGTAAACGGAGCCAAGCGCTTGGTTTAACGTCATTTTCCCTCGCTTCCCAGCGTGTGTTGAAGAGCGCACTGCTGTGTTTAGATGGAGACAGGTGTGGACAATATTGGAGACAGACACACTTGTTCTCACACTAAAAGTATACAGCGAAGGAGAAAACGATTTGATGTTTTTCAGCAGGCAATGTGTCGTGAACTTTGTCACAACTTGTTTATAAAGTCTTTAGTTTGTTGCTTGGGATGTTCACTCGTCCTTTATTTAACTGCAAATTGTATCAGTGTTCAAATAACAAATACTCTCTAAAATGTTTTGCCATTTCATCGAACTGAACGAAGGCTGTGAAGATTGTGTATTTTATGTGCGAGGTGTCACTCTTTATTTTTGTTGGCCAAACTGTTGTACTGAACCAAGAGAAGAACAAAGCTTGTTTATTAGATTTCATCTTAATTAGCCAAACTGCTTTGTGTTTTATTTTAATATCACAAAGTAAACACAAGGTTTTTATACATTACTTGTGTTTGTTTAATGTCACAAAGGTATTACTTCAAAAAACATTCATGTGACGCAGCATTTTGTTAATGTGTTATTGTGTGTAGTTAATTCCTATACGACATATTTCTGCTCAATCTCTTAATGGATCTGTCCCGATACATCATCTACATGTACATATAAATGTACATAACTTTAGAAACTAAATAAATAATAAATAAAAAAATAGCTCCCTCTATCAAAATGTAAAAATAGAGATAAAGGCATCATGAAAAGACAAAAAGCTGACAAGTTTGTATTAATAATGAACTTCAAAAAAAGTTTATATATATATGTATAAATGCATGGAGAGCCTTTGCCTTGAAAGATGCCCTTCTAATGTGCCTAGGTGCCCTAAAATATGAGCCCCCCTTTAAGGCAACACTTGCCTTGACCTTAAAAAGTAGTAATTCGAGGTCTGTGTATATATATATATATATATATATATATATATATATATATATATATATATATATATATATATATATATATATATATATATATATATATATATATATATACACTACCGTTCAAAAGTTTGGGGTCACATTGAAATGTCCTTATTTTTGAAGGAAAAGCACTGTACTTTTCAATGAAGATAACTTTAAACTAGTCTTAACTTTAAAGAAATACACTCTATACATTGCTAATGTGGTAAATGACTATTCTAGCTGCAAATGTCTGGTTTTTGGTGCAATATCTACATAGGTGTATAGAGGCCCATTTCCAGCAACTATCACTCCAGTGTTCTAATGGTACAATGTGTTTGCTCATTGGCTCAGAAGGCTAATTGATGATTAGAAAACCCTTGTGCAATCATGTTCACACATCTGAAAACAGTTTAGCTCGTTACAGAAGCTACAAAACTGACCTTCCTTTGAGCAGATTGAGTTTCTGGAGCATCACATTTGTGGGGTCAATTAAACGCTCAAAATGGCCAGAAAAAGAGAACTTTCATCTGAAACTCGACAGTCTATTCTTGTTCTTAGAAATGAAGGCTATTCCACAAAATTGTTTGGGTGACCCCAAACTTTTGAACAGTAGTGTATATATATATATATATGTACAGTATATATTGCCTGAAAAACGTTAAGTTCCCCTGCTCTGTAGGTCATAAATGTTATATTGACAAAAGCGATAAACCATATAAGTCAACCTAAAGCGGACACTTTTTAAAACTAAAAAGAACATGGTGGAGTCAGGTACTTGACAGAGAAAGGATGACGCAAAGGCAGAGTTGGCAGGCAAGGAGGAGCTGAGTTTATTTTACCAGACGAAGGTTGGTACACCAAAGGCCAGTCGAATATTGTACAGCAGAGGTATCCAAAAGGAGGCAGGCAAAATGGGATCCAAAACAGGCCAAGGTCAATAAGACAGATCAGAAATGTGAATGCAAAGATGTGAAATGGAGTAGGGTTAGGGGATATACATAGAGCTTGTGATTAGTAATTATGAGGTTTTCTATCAGGCTTTTAGCCCTAAAAGGTACCTACGTCTTTGTCACAATAACAAAAATGACACTCAAGTTTTAGTTATTTTGAATAAATATGTTCCTCCATTTAACAACATACAGTTGATACCTCCTATTGGCAGGGGTCAGATTTTGAGCCCACCGGCAAATGTTTTAATTAAAAATGTGCAAATTCTAATCGCAAATAAGTGTATGCAGGGAGCCACTGTACTTTTGTGGTGCACAAAAAGTGTCAAGGTGAGTGATTTTCGGATAAGGATGAACAACGATTACCAGAGGTGGGTAGTAACACTACATTTACTACCTTACATTTACTTAAGGAACTTTTACCAGAATTTTTTTTGAAGAAGTAACGCTACTTTTACTTTGTTACATCGCGTTTCATTCCGATCACAACATTTATTTATATTATCATTGTATTTGTCAAAGTTAATGTGTTAACTCTAAGTTCCTTTAACGACGCTATTTTGTGTAACGCGCGATTAACACACATGCGCCCTGACTCGTTTTTGATCCTCGGACAATATCGTAGCGTGAAAAAAATAAATGGCGTCCAGTTTCTGTTGAGCCACATGTGAGAAAATAGCGAGGATAAATGCTCAAGGAAAATGGTACTCTATGGAAAGCCCATGTCCAAAGCCATGAAAGGTCGTTCTTCCGACAAGACAAGACTTTTATCTTTGATCGCCGTGAGACAACATCATCGGAGGAGCTTTACTTGATAAAATAAAATGTTGATTGTTACTGTAACTGCTTCTGTGAGATTAAAGGCCTACTGAAATTAAATTGTTTTATTTAAACGGGGATAGCAGATCCATTCTATGTGTCATACTTGATCATTTCGCGATATTGCCATATTTTTGCTGAAAGGATTTAGTAGAGAACATCGACGATGAAGTTCGCAACTTTTGGTCGCTGATAAAAAAAGCCTTGCCTGTACCGGAAGTAGCGTGACGTCACAGGTTGAAAGGCTCCTCACATTTCCCCATTGTTTACACCAGCAGCGAGAGAGATTCGGACCGAGAAAGCGACGATTACCCCATTAATTTGAGCAAGGATGAAAGATTTGTGGATGAGGAACGTAAGAGTGAAGGACTAGAGTGCAGTGCAGGACGCATCTTTTTTCGCTCTGACCGTAACTTGGGTACAAACTGGCTCATTGGATTCCACACTCTCTCCTTTTTCTATTGTGGATCACGGATTTGTATTTTAAACCACCTCGGATACTATATCCTCTTGAAAATGAGAGTCGAAAACGCGAAATGGACATTCACAGTGACTTTTATCTCCACGACAATACATCGGCCAAGCACTTTAGCTACGGAGCTAATGTGATAGCATCGGGCTTAACTGCATATAGAAACAAAAGAAATAAACCCCTGACTGGAAGGATAGACAGAAAATCAACAATACTATTAAACCATGGACCTGTAAATACACGGTTAATGCTTTCCAGCCAAAAACAATGCTGTTGCTAACGACGCCATCGAAGCTAACTTAGCAACGGGACCTCACAGAGCTATGCTAAAAAACATTAGCTATCCACCTACGCCAGCCAGCCCTCATCTGCTCATCAACACCCGTGCTCACCTGCGTTCCAGCGATCGACAGAAGGACGAAGGACTTCACCCGATCATCCGTGCGGTCGGCGGCTAGCGTCGGATAGCGCGTCTGCTATCCAAGTCAAAGTCCTCCTGGTTGTGTTGCTGTAGCCAGCCGCTAATACACCAAACCTACCTACAACTTTCTTCTTTGCAGTCTTCATTGTTCATTAAACAAATTGCAAAAGATTCACCAACACAGATGTCCAGAATATTGTGGAATTTTGCGATGAAAACCGAGCTTTTTGTATCGGATACAATGTGTCCGAATACTTCCGTTTCAACGATTGACATCACGCGCATACGTCATCATATCTAGACGTTTTCAACCGGAAGTTACGCTGGAAATTTAAAATTGCACTTTATAAGTTAACCCGGCCGTATTGGCATGTGTTGCAATGTTAAGATTTCATCATTGATATATAAACTATCAGACTGCGTGGTCGGTAGTGGTGGGTTTCAGTAGGCCTTTAAATGAAAGCTCAGCACAAAGGAATAATAAGACAGTAAGCACAAAGTCTTGATAATTCTTTATTCTTATCGTTGTCAATAAATGTCAAGACACACTTCTAATCCCGGTCACACACTTCCGGCTTTACAAAAAAAGCACTATGCGTCACATTTGCTACTGTAACAAAATGAAAAATGTCTTTGAATACGATCATGCTTTGAATGTCAAAGATAGTTTATCGTAATATGTGATATTTCTATCTTCATAAATGTTAGTAGATCAGTTGAGAAATATATTGTAGATGGGGACATTTTGTGGAAGATTATAATAAAGTGTAAATTATTTTATAGTTCTTCAATAGCAGAATGTTTAGCAGGCTGAATATTATTTTTTAATAATAAAAAGAGACGGTTTAACATTGACATGCAACAATATGAATACCATTAACTTGTACAACACATAATGTACAGAATATCTGAAGCACTTATTCAGGTAGAAATAGCACATCTTTAACAATCAAAGCATGATGATAACAATCCACATTTTGTGTTATTGATGTGGGAAACTAGCATCTAAACATAGTGTAGCTCCTCTCCTCTGAATGCAAGGGCTCCTACAGCAGGAATACCAAGTCTGTATTCCCAAAAAATGCAAACTATGGCAAGACACCAACACACTGCAGGTATTTTTTTTATTGTCATTATAAGTGTGTTTGTCCATTTCGTGTTGAGTTTTTAAAAAAAGCATAATATTTAAAAATAAACAACATTTCATTTGAACAAACTAATTGTCCAGTCATGGTATTAAAACTTTGAAAATTATTGTTTAGAGTTCACTTTTTATTGATGAAATAGTACATCTTTCGGTAATTAATTGCAATTAATTTCCATCCATCCCATCTTCTTCCGCTTATCCGAGGTCGTTTCTCGGGGGCAGCAGCCTAAGCAGGGAAGCCCAGACTTCCCTCTCCCCAGCCACTTCGTCCAGCTCCTCCCGGGGGATCCCGAGGCGTTCCCAGGCCAGCCGTGAGACATAGTCTTCCCAATGTGTCCTGGGTCTTCCCCGAAACACCTCCCTAGGGAGGCGTTCGGGTGGCATCCTGACCAGATGCCCGAACCACCTCATCTGGCTTCTCTCGATGTGGAGGAGCAGCGGCTTTACTTTGAGCTCCTCCCGGATGACAGAGCTTCTCACTCTATATCTAAGGGAGAGCCCAGCTCATTTCGGCCGCTTGTACCCGTGATCTTGTTCTTTCGTTCATAACCCAAAGCTCATGACCATAGGTGAGGATGGGAACATAGATCGACCGGTAAATTGAGAGCTTTGCCTTCCGGCTCAGCTCCTTCTTCATCACAACGGATCGATACAGCGTCCGCATTACTGAAGACGCCACACCGATCCGTCTGTCAATCTCACAATCTACTCTTCCCTCACTCGTGAACAAGACTCCTGAGGTACTTGAACTCCTCCACTTGGGGCAAGATCTCCTCCCCAACCCGGAGATGGCACTCCACCCTTTTCTGGGCGAGAACCATGGACTCAGACTTGGAGGTGCTGATTCTCATCCCAGTCGCTTCACACTCGGCTGCGAACCGATCCAGTGAGAGCTGAAGATCTTGGCCAGATGAAGCCATCAGGACCACATCATCTGCAAAAAGCAGGGACCTAATCCTGCAGCCGCCAAACCAGATACCCTCAATGCCCTGACTGCGCCTAAAAATTCTGTCCATAAAAGTTTTGAACAGAATCGGTGACAAAGGGCAGCCTTGGCGGAGTCCAACCCTCACTGGAAACAAGTCCGACTTACTGCCAGCAATGCGGACCAAACTCTGGCACTAATCATACAGGGAGCGGACCGCCACAATCAGACAGTCCGTTACCCCAAACTCTCTGAGCACTCCCCACAGGACTTCACAGTCATGCAATGAATTTATATTATGCAATTAGTTGCGATTATATATTTTAATCCTTTGACGGCCCTACTTTTAATCTGTTGATTACTGCTTGCAAAGACGTATTTGTTTGACTTGTTAGAGACTCTGTTTCGCCAGTCCAACGTAAGCACTTGCAACTCAAACTACACACTGTAAAAAGTGACGTGACGCCGTAACTCTCAAATGTTTACTTACAAAGTATGAAAAATAAAGTTTTTATCACGCGCTGTCATCTGTGTCAGTAGAACTGTTCACATATCAAGAATTCCACTTCCAACTGGAGAAAACATTTTGCGGTAGGTTCTAGATGTTTTTTTTATGTTTGAGCTAACGTTTTGCTAACATTATCCATGTTATAACGACATAAAAGTGACTGTAAAATGTAGAGATGTCCGATAATGGCTTTTTTGCCGATATTCGATATTCCGATATTGTCCAACTCTTAATTACCGATTCCGATATCAACCAATACCGATATATATAGTCGTGGAATTAACACATTATTATGCCTAATTTTGTTGTGATGCCCTGCTGGATGCATTTAACAATGTAACAAGGTTTTCCAAAATAAATCAACTCAAGTTATGGAAAAAAAATGCCAACATGGCACTGCCATATTTATTATTGAGTCACAAAGTGCATAATTTTTTTTAACATGCCTCAAAACAGCAGCTTGGAATTTGGGACATGCTCTCCCTGAGAAAGCATGAGGAGGTTGAGGTGGGCGGGGTTAGGGGGGTAAGGGGTAGCAGGGGGGTGTATGTTGTAGTGTCCCGGAAGAGTTAGTGCTGCAAGGGGTTCTAGGTATTTGTTCTGTTGTTTTTATGTTGTGTTACGGTGCGGATGTTCTCCCGAAATGTGTTTGTCATTGTTGTTTGGTGTGGGTTCACAGTGTGGCACATATTTGTAACAGTGTTAAAGTTGTTTATACAGTCACCCTCAGTGTGACCTGTATGGCTGTTGACCAAGTATGCGTTGCATTCACCTATGTGTGTTAAAAGCTGTGGATATTATGTGATTGGGCCGGCACGCAAAGGCAGTGCCTTTAAGGTTTATTGGCGCTCTGTACGTCTCCCTACGGCCGTGTACACAGCGGCGTTTTAAAAAGTCATACATTTTACTTTTTGAAACCGATACCGATAATTGTGAAACCGATACAGATAATTTCCGATATTACATTTTAAAGCATTTATCAGACAATAAAATCGGCAGTCCGATATTATCGGACATCACTAGTAAAATGTGCATCTTTTGTAGTACATGTTGTAGTAGTCTCTCTCTCTCTCTCTCTCTCTCACACGCACACACACATCAACTATGGTTGTGTTCAAGTACCATTAAAAAATTGCTTCTACATAAATCAGTAGTTACTTAGCAGTTACTCATTACTTGAGTAGATGTTTTTATTACTGGTCAAAACATGTTGACAGTGAGAGTGAAGTCATCATTTGGTCAGAGGTTCGTATCCAGCGCATGCTGATACGCGTCTTTTAATATGACAAGCGTGATTTAAAAGGAAATAAGATTAAGGAAAGACGACTTTAATTCACACTCACTATAATTATGTTTTTACCATTTAGCTCACAATCAAGACATATTCTTTAGAACCGACCCAAAGCGAGCGGGTCAGCTGGCTGCTGTAGCAAACTTACATGACAGTGAACACCTTGTTTACAGCGCTATAATGTTCACATGTGACACAATCATGAAGTAAGAGCACAGTGAAATTATGAAAGACACGTACAAATAGAAATAGGTGTGTAATTACAAGCAATTCATTGTCAAACGCGGACGTGCAGCGTCAACGTGTTTGAGTTTGTGTCTTAATGCAACACACCTTGCACACTCACATTTGGCGCTAACATTCTTTTTTTAATATGCAACTTTATTGGCGTTATTTGTCATTAAGCATTGATCATGTTTCCTTCTTCCGCAGTAAGAAAGATGTAGAAGTGTCTCCACTGAGAGGCAGAAATGTGGCTGTGGCTGAGAGGCATCGGATTGGTCGAATAATTGACATCCTATAAATATTCATCTTTACACTTGTCGAGGGATTTAGCGCTCACAATTAGATTTAGATCTAAGATTTAGGTTTAGATTTAACATTTAGCGCTCACATTTAGATTTAAGATTTATATTTAACATTTAGGTTTAGATTTAACATTTGGGTATAGACTTAACATTTAAATTAGATTTTAGATTTAAGATATAGGTTTATATTTAACATTTAGCGCTCACATGTAGATTTAACATTTATATTTAACATTTAGGTTTAGATTTAACATTTGGGTATAAATTTATCATTTAACGCTCACATTTAAATTAGGATTTAGATTTAAGATATAGGTTTGGATTTAACATTTAGCACTCACATTTAGATTTAAGATTTAGATTTAACATTTAGGTTTAGATTTAAGATTTCGATTTAACATTTAGGTTTAGATTTAAGATTTAGGTTTAGATTTAACATTTAGCACTCACATTTAGATTTAACATTTAGATTTAGATTTAACATATAGGCTTAGATTTAAGATTTAGGTTTAGATTTAACATACATTTAAGATTAAGGTTTAGAATTAAGATTTAGATGTAATATTTAGAGTCAACATTTAATTTAAACCTAAACGAGGAATTAGCCAAATGTGAGAAAAGTGAGTTATATCTGATAAATATATACTGTATGTGAGTCCTGGGCATGACGTTAAAAGTGCATCCGGCAGTGGAGGCTCCTCTATGGGGTCTTGGGGCACTAGGAGGTTAATCCCTTTACTACTGTTACCCCAGGTGGCCCTTGGCAAAGGCCTAGTACCTGACTGCCCCCTAGCCAGGGATACGGTGAAGACCTCAACGGTGGAGCAGGCGGAAGACGGTAGAGTTAAGAACTACCACAACGGCTGCGATGGCGGAAGAAGGCTGCAGCAGAAAAGGGTCCCCAGTCGCCTTGGACTCCATGCCACTGGACCCTGACCCGATTCTGTCAAGGATCGTGTGGTGACTGTCTGTGCACCAGTCTCCCCACGTTAAACAAAGTCACGTACAGGCATCCTCCATAAAGGGATACCCCCCTACCAGGAGGATCGTCATACTCGTTCGAGTGACCGCCGATGATAATATATGTGAGAAAAGTTGAGTCAAACTTTTGCATTCGGCACCTCATTCGTGACACGGCAGTAAAGTGGCTATTCAAACAGCAGAAGTCCTCGTCATGGACCCACAAGCTGTGGAAGCTAGCTCTCCAATCAGCTAAAACAAACTCAGTAACTCCATAGTGACGTTTTGGTGAGTTTACTGAGGAATTTGGGAAATTGAAACAATACAAAGATAATACCATTGTGTGTTAATATGACTAACAGTCACTCGTAGCTTTGTTAGCATATTAGCTAATCCTAACGACGCTAGCTTCATTGCATTACGATAGCATGTACAAATATCCTTGAGAATACTTCTACAGACATCACACATGGGACGGTTTAGAAAGTAAAAATTGCTTTAGTTAAATAGTAAAACTTACAAACGTTGCTCGGAGAGGTGAATGAAGAATCCTTTCGAGCAGAAACTACGGACATTTTTACTTCCAGTTCAAGGCATTAAAACAGGAAGTACATTTTCAACCTGCAGTGAGTGATTCACGTCCAAAACACAAACAATAATACACTATTCCAGTGTTTCTGTTTGGGTTTAATGAAAACAATTTAACACAAAATACTATGGGCATTAGTGAAGAAAAATTCATAAATTAGCCGCACCGTTTTATAATACGCAGGGTACAAAGTACAGGAAAAACGTAGCGGCTTGTCGTCCGGAATTTACAGAACTTGAGTCATATTACTCTAATGCAGACATGGGCAATTATTTTGACTCATTGGCCACATTGGTTGGTAAAAATGTGTCTGGGGGCTGGTGTGTATGTGTATGATTTTTTTACATGACATAGTGAGTTTGCGTCTAATGTTTTTTGACACAATATTTTAGCTGTGTGAATGTGCCTGGTTCCATTTTTAAGGAACACTTCAAACATGTGTAAGTTGTTCAGCATTATTAAAGTACATTCGTAGGAAAGGGTAAAAGCTCAACGCACTGTACTAACACTCACGATATGACTGATAGAATGCTAAAAGTATTATGACAGACCACCTCAAAAACTTGAATGGAATTTTACAGCCTTTTTGCTGATTAAAATAATGTACATGAAAATAAAAAAATTGGGATTTTTAATATTAACTATGAATGATAAAACACTGAATATAAAGAACACATGAACATCTCTCCTCTTTACTTCCCAGACGACCGTCTCGAGATCGATCTTTTACAATGAAGCAAAATGCAACAAACACGGCGAAACATGAACGCAAAAGAAACAAAACACCCACATATTCATAGATTAATATTATAATATAATAATATAATATAATATTACTTTTCTACAGAACAGAAATTAGTTGTAGAAATCTGCTACCTTGTCCCTCCCTGACAGTCAAGTCTCAAGCTAGCTGCTTTAAAGGGAAACTTTCTTCACAATCATGAGAGACATGACTGGATGTTACTTAAATTTTTTTTTGCATTCTAAATAATAAATTAATGCGATCAAAAGTCTGCTTACAATTGAGTCTATGGGAGCCAAGTAATCCCACCGTTAAAGCTCTTGAAAAAGCATCCAAACACCTCCATTAAGGTTTTATATACATGATGCAAGTATATATATAATGTAGTAACAGTCACATTTATTATACCATTTAATATTTACGTATTTTGATCATTGTAAGCATACAAAAAAATGCATCATTATTTTTGCTTCATCACTGATTATAACTTACTGTAGACTTTATGAGATCAAACATAATAAAACATCACTTACTGTACAATGTCTGCTGTCAGGATGCCGACTGCTGGGATGTTCATATATTCCCATTTAGGTGAAGAATGACTCATAATCCTCATGAAGTAAATGGGTGGGGGACAGGGGGGACCAAGCGTCTTTTCGTGTCGTTCTCGCCAGATTCGGGTTCTAAATGGCTGTCAAAGTGTACCAATTGGTTCGGAATACCTACTCAGACATCTTCTGTCCAGGTGAGATGCATGATTTATGATATCCAATAAACTTACAGGGAGCAAGGAAGCAGCACACCATTCGATGATTTAAACATAGGGACACACGGTAGTGATCATGTCTTCGCTATAAATACTTTGTCTGCGTTAGCGCTTATAATAACAATATCACTAACACTTGGTTAATATTCAAGTCATGAAATGTAAATGGAGGATTGTTTGCAGTTTTTGGATGGTTATTTATTGGGTTTAATGGGCAAAATAAAGGAGCTCCCATTGACTCCTGTAAGCGGACTTTTATATACGTTAGAATGTAATTTAAAAATCCACCCGTCGTCATGTCTTCCATAATGATGGTGAACGATAGGCAACGTTCCATAAAAAGTGCAGTTCCCCTTTGCCTCATCTGCTTGGAGCGGTTATGACGTAGATTACCGTAATAACCCGTGTATCACTTAAAAGCGCAGATTTCCAACCATTGGAATACTCTCTATCGTTCAAGACTTACGGTGATTTGAAAAATGCTGTTCACATTATATTGGTGGCTCCAGTTTCGATGGTAGTGGTTTAAAAAAATAATAATTGCAGACCAGCCACATATGGCCTGCGGGCCGTAATTTGCCCATGTCTGCCCTAAAGTAAGGGTACTCTTACTTGAGTAACATTTTTGACTATTCTTCCCACCTCTGATTTGTCACATTTTCAAAAAAACCCAGCTGAAATGTGTTCAAGGTGTTCCAGTCGGTCTGTGATATATCCACCATCGTTTTACTTGAAGCACAAATGTCTTATGGGTTCAATAATTATTAGCGAAGCATCATCTATTGCCACTGACGTCTCCGGATTTTTGGGGGTTATATTCAGTTGTGGAGGTAACATGCACTTTTACCCTGGAGGCAGCGATGCAGAAATAGAGCACAGATGAATAGACAAGAGTGGACAACCAGGGGGAACAGTGATAAATGAGCTGACAAATGCTGTTTGTGCAAGATCATGATAGCCGTGAGAGAGCTATAATCCACACTGGCAAACTGAGCCAGTGGGCCGCATGTGTGGGGGAGAAAACAGAAGAATGTGTTTGTGGAGGGGAGGCAAGTGAAAAAGATGGAAAGAAGAAGAAAAAGCGGGCCCAGAGAAAGAGACAGCTAATCCATATCTGCAGCAGCCTGGCTAAAAGGCGTTCCTTTAGCCATGTTGAAACAGGCTTCATCTCGCGTTGACACAAAGAGTAGTTTGATGAAGCATGTTTACAAGAGCATGTCGGCAGGGTATTGCGCCTCTTCGCAGTCCAATGTATCAAGCTGTTTCCATTTACTTTTAGGATGGCCATCATATTTTCCTGCATTATCTTCTGCAGAGAGCCAATCATGACGTTGTGGCTGACGATTCAATCAATTCAAACGAGCCTTCGCCCACCCACAAGCAATAACTGCTGAGATATTATTTTCTGCCACGACTGGCAATTGACTAATCAAAGAGTTTCTAAGTAATAAGTGAACTTATCCTCTTGATCAAGTGCTCACGCTGGGAGTATCTATACATTTCAACAGTGGTGTGCTATTAGGGCCAGCAAGGCATTCTCTGCTGGCCTAACATAACCAGAAATCAAGGTCATAATTTGCCCCGATGCCCACATTTTCGTTTTGTAGAGCCCAGTTGAAGCTGGGGAGTGGTGTCTTCAATATCCTTTCAAACGTGCTCATTTGTCTTAGTAAAGAATTGCATAAAGTAATTAGCCGAGTGGGTGGGACTACTGGGAGAAGACTCTTGTTGAGTTTGCGATGCTGCTGCGCTAGACAAATGTTTTGGATCATTTTTATTTAGATGGATAAGATTTCATTCAATCAATCAATCAAAGTTTATTTATACAGCCCTAACTCACAAGTGTCTCAAAGGGCTGCACAAGCCACAACGACATCCTCGGCTCAGACCCCACCTCAGGGCAAGGAAAAACTCAACCCAATGGGCTACAATGAGAAACCTTGAAGGGGACCAGTGCAATGGACATTAAGTGGATCTAGTTAATAGTGAGAGTCCAGTCCATAGTGGGGCCAGCAGGAGATCATCTTGAGTGGAGACAAGTCAGCAGCGCAGTGATGTCCCCAACTGATGCACAGATGAGTGGTCCACCCCGGGTCTCGACTTTGAACAGCTAGCGCATCATTTGTGGTCACCTAATAACCTCTCTACGCAGGAGAGAGGGGCAGAGCAGATTTGAGTAACAATTACTTTTCACTCCATGCTTGCTGGAATACCCTTTAGTTTGGGTGCACGACATTTGCATTCTAGCTTTCTACATTATTGATTGAGAGCACTGGTTTCTTCCGTGAACCTGGGGGTACGCCTCTTCGGGGCCTTTCTTTTAGTTTTAACAGTGCTACATTATCAATGGTGTTGTGCAAGGCGTCACTAAAGTTGTTGGTTAGGCTATTGATAGAGCCCACATAATTGGGGAACGGTGCCATTAACAAGGGCAGTCGGCCAGAGAGAGTCATGGTTGTAGCAGCATTAATATTATAACTGCTAAAGTATTAGTTATTATCAGAACATTGGCAATGGGTCATAACTTCAAATATTACGAGGTAGTGATCGGACATTATTTTGGTATATTGAAGTACTTAAAGTAAAAAATAGATCTAATTTGTTATTGTTGCGATGTGTGGGTTCATGTATTATTTGTGTAAGACCACAGCTGTTGATTATAGTCTGTAGTGCCACACTTGGAAGTTTTAAACAGGTTATTCATTTGAATATCAAATCGTACATGATAACTATATTATCTGCATGAATCACCAGGTCAGCACCGAACTCAGAGAGTTTGTTGATAAAGTCTGAATACGGCCCAGGAGAGCGGTAGATGACTGCCAGATAAAGCTGTAGTGAGACCTCATAATAAGAACCTCAAATGAATTATATTATTTCTGGTTTCCATGGTACTTAGGCTAGGAGTAAGGTTAAGGTTAGAATCAGAGATGAGGACAACCCCACACTTTTTAAGGAGACAAGCTACATGTGAACGCGTATAGTTAGGAGGAGATGCCTCGTTAAGCGGAAAAACATACATTGGTTTTAAGTGCAAGTCTCACTAAGCCCAATTATGCTAAATTCATTGTGTCTAATCATTTCATTGACGAACAACGCTTTAGAGGACAATCATCTGATATTTAAGAAATCCACGATATAGATAGTGGGCTGCTTAGTGTTATTTTTACCAGTGATATCCCTAGTAGTAATATTATTAAGACTACATCTACCTCGCTTAGTGTGTCTCAATTGTTTGTGATCATGTCTGGGAATTAATACAATGGGAATCTGGAAATTACTTAAAAGGTGCTGCGGTAGATTTGTCACCTCACATTGTACTACCTCAGTAGGGGACATGTCCAATGCATGGAAACCTGCTGACAGTGTTTTGTGTCTTATTGCTTTGTATTATATTTAATTAGACCTGATTTAAGTTAAAGGGATATGGCCTACGATTGTCTGTTATTTACATGGTATCAGTGTAGAGATTTACTGTAGCACTCATCCATACGTCACCAGCAGGATTTGTTTAAACTACTGATGTGTATTTCTAGTCTTATCATCCTCGTCCGGACAGAAGGGTGACACGGCAGTGCGGCTATATTAAAAGAGACGTCGCAGATGCTTTACTGAACAAAAAATGGTTTTATTACAAGCGAGCGTCATTATACAGGACTGCAGTTCCTGGAGGAGGTCAAGTCATACAAATGTGTCTCTCCTCACTTGCAGAAGCCAAACCACCAGCTTTATACTCCTACTTACTGTCTGTGTGTGTGTGCTAAGTCAAGAGGGCACATCCTGACAATAAAAGGAGATGTTTGTGTATAAGTGTTTAAAAACAACAGATGTAGGTTATAATTTAAATGTTGGCGTTAAGCTAAACATGTAGTCTCTTCTCACGGATAGGGCTATCACTTAGCATACCAAGGTCTAATTTAGTGCGTTTTCTTGTGCAATCACTAATCCAGTCCACATGTGAATGTCAAACTAAGAGGCTCTATTTAGAGATGTCCGATAATATCGACCTGCCGATATTATCGGCCGATAAATGCTTTAAAATGTAATATCAGAAATTATCGGTATCGTTTTAAAAAAATAAAAAGTTTTTAATTAGTTTCATTAAATCAACATAAAAAACACGAGATACACTTACAATTAGTGCACCAACCCAAAAAACCTCCTTCCCCCTTTTACACTCATTCACACTCATTCACACAAAAGGGTTGTTTCTTTCTGTTATTAATATTCTGGTTCTTACATTATATATCAATATAGATCAATACAGTCTGCAAGGGATACAGTCCGTAAGCACACATGATTGTGTGTGCTGCTGGTCCACTAATAGTACTAACCTTTAACAGTTAATTTTACTCTTTTTCATTACTTACTAGTTTCTATGTAACTGTTTTTATATTGTTTTACTTTCTTTTTTATTCAAGAACATGTTTTTAATTTATTTATCTTATTGTATTATTATTTTTAAAAAGGACCTTATCTTCACCATACCTGGTTGTCCAAATTAGGCATAATAATGTGTTAATTCCACGACTGTATCAGTATCGGTTGATATCGGTATCGGTAGTTGGCAAAAAGCCATTATCGGACATCCCTAGCCCTATTTAATTATGTGCTCTAACTGAAATACCACTATTTACTTAACCTGGTGGTACACTTTCTCCAAGATGAATATACACATTCACCATATGCAAAACATAATGAGTTCATGAATTCACTTCAGTACCCTGAACTGTAAAAATACAGTGAAAACTGAAGGGAGGATAACTTTTTCTCCTACGTGTTCGTTTAATCTCTAATAAAGCTCATCAAGTCGTCAATTTTCAGATTTACGACCTTAGATTTGTTTCACAATGTGATTGAAGCATTGTTCATTGAAGACTCCTCTGCTGGCTTATCTTGATGAGTATTGCTGCTCGCAAATACCTTACACCCTTGTGTCAGGGTTGTATTGTGTGACACATTATATGTGTTGCTTTAAAACTAACCATTTACAGTTGTACCTAATGATATACTATAATAATTATATGATAGTTAGCATGCAGAAATATGATGAGAAGATCAACATATCATTTCATTAGGTGTAAGTGTATGCTAGCAATATGTGTAGTTCGCATTAAAAATATTCAAATTTTTCACAAGACAAGAGAAATTTAGTTTTATAGAAATCGTTCAAATGAGCACAAACACTTGATCCAAAGAACAAGGTCAAGCTGCCACTGGAAACTGACACAGAGAGGAAGAGCAGACGGTCTGGCCGTGTTCTTTCTTTCGGCCGACCATAAAGGAACAGAGGTGGATATTGTAAACATCCAAAATCTCCTTGGTAAGTCTTCATTAAAGGCCTACTGAAATGAAATGTTCTTATTTAAACGGGGATAGCAGATCCATTCTATGTGTCATACTTGATCATTTCGCGATATTGCCATATTTTTGCTGAAAGGATTTAGTAGAGAACATCGACAATAAAGTTTGCAACTTTTGGTCGCTGATAAAAAAAAGCCTTGCCTGTACCGGAAGTAGCGTGACGTCGCAGGTTGAAGGGCTCCTCACATTTCCCCATTGTTTATACCAGCAGCGAGAGCGATTTGGACCGAGAAAGCGACGATTACCCCATTAATTTGAGCCAGGATGAAAGATTTGTGGATGAGGAACGTGAGAGTGAAGGACTAGAGTGCAGTGCAGGACATATCTTTTTTCGCTCTGACCGTAACTTAGGTACAATGGCTCATTGGATTCCACACTTTCTCCTTTTTCTATTGTGGATCACGGATTTGTATTTTAAACCACCTCGGATACTATATCCTCTTGAAAATGAGAGTCGAGAACACGAAATGGACATTCACAGTGACTTTTATCTCCACGACAATACATCGGTGAAGCACTTTAGCTACGGAGCTAACGTGATAGCATCGTGCTTAAATGCAGATAGAAACAAAAGAAATAAGCCCCTGACTGGAAGGATAGACAGAAGATCAACAATACTACCAAACTCTGGACCTGTAACCACACGGTTAATGCTATACCGCCGGACGAAGCCTAGCAATGTTGTTGCTAATGACGCCATTGAAGCTAACTTAGCTACGGGACCTCGACAGAGCTATGATAAAAACATTAGCTATCCACCTACGCCAGTCCTCATCTGCTCATCAACACCCGTGCTCACCTACGTTCCAGCGATCGACGGCGCGACGAAGGACTTCACCCGATCATCGATGCGGTCGGCGGCTAGCGTCGGATAGCGCGTCTGCTATCCAACTCAAAGTCCTCCTGGTTGTGTTGCTGCAGCCAGCCGCTAATACACCGATCCCGCCTACAGCTTTCTTCTTTGCAGTCTCCATTGTTCATTAAACAAATTGCAAAAGATTCACCAACACAGATGTCCAGAATACTGTGGAATTTTGCGATGAAAACAGAGCGGTTTGTATTGGATACAATGGTGTCCGAATACTTCCGCTTCAACCATTGACGTCACGGGCAAACGTCATCATACGTAGACGTTTTCAACCGGAAGTTTAGCGGGAAATTTAAAATTGCACTTTAGAAGTTAACCCGGCCGTATTGGCATGTGTTGCAATGTTAAAATTTCATCATTGATATATAAACTATCAGACTGCGTGGTCGGTAGTAGTGGGTTTCAGTAGGCCTTTAAGGCACATTTATCTGTAAGACCCAAAGAAAATGGATGGATGGATGGATTGTGACCCTGGTCCTACAGTGGGTAGTCAACATTTTCAACCATGGTGCATTGCTCCTGTTCTGCTTTTCAACAAAATATACCAAAGGCTGCAGATATTAACATATTGTGCAGCTTTAAGAGATGCACCAACATGCATGGAGAGAAGAATTCCCTCTAAATATACGCAAACAATATGTAAACTAAGGACGCCTGCTTGTGTTCCTACAACAAGTGCTTGAAGCTGAGGGAGGGCAGGGGATGTTTAACAATTGCTGCACAATTCCAATATATTCACAGTAAACAAGTGTGAATATATAAAGGAGGAACATCGTTGAATAGTGATGTAACTCATAAAATATGCACTTCCATGTAGTGCAAAGAAAGGAAGAATGTGGAAAAATAGATGAATTGCATCAATCAATCCAACATACCACTTACTGTATATTGTGCACGGTCAGCATTCACACTGAAAAGGTCAACTAATCTACTCAAATATGACTCCTTGATGTCCCCTTGGGCTACAGGTGCAGAGCTTCTCTCAAATATCTCTATTTGGAATGTGGCGTTTAGAAACATTCGAGCTCGGAATGACTAAAAATGGTTCCTTATGCAGTCCATTTGATCTCGCTGGATATTAAAAAGCTCAGCAAGAGGTTGCGTTTGGGCAATAACTAAAGATGAAGAGGCGTCGTCAGAATCTTGATAAGCTTTTCCAACAATTACGTTGGCAGCAAATCTCCATATAAATGACAATTTCTCAAGGCTGCTGCACAGGAAACCGAAAAGCTTAGACAAGTTCAAGCCACAAACTTGTACGTTCACATAAATTTATAGCAACGTGTGAAATATTGGCTATTCACGTTTAGATAACCACTGACATATCTGTCACAACCCTGCAAGTCTTTAACCTAACTTGTATGGTTTACATCTCTAGTGGTAGCTCCTAAAAGAAAATGTTTTATGATGTGAGTGAACATGTCCTCATAACACGTGCCCCCCCCCCCACACACACATGCAGAATCGGTTTCTTCCCATCACTCGCTTTGAGCCTTATCTACTTTGTCAGCCGAAAAGGTTTTAGCAGTTCAACGATCTGCTGCCTCTTTTAACTTTAAATTGCAAGTTCTTGATAATCCCAAATCCTCTGATCAAAGGTTTGGTTCCATAATTCTGATAGATGTTCCACACTTCCAGAAAGAAAAAATAATGTTTGCTGTTGAAAGCCCAGTGGGAGGCCAATAAAACATAATCAGCAGTGAGCGCAGAGCAATGTTTAAAGCAGCATGATTTGCTTTGGTGACATCACGATGAGGGATTTAGTTGTTTGTGAGGAGAAAAAAGTACTTTTTAATGTAATATTTAACAGTGAGTTGATAACTGTGCATCCAGACCCTGTAAGACCCCTTGTTGTAAAATTACAACATTACCTTTAACCATCCTAAAAAGCAATCCGTTATATTTTTTTATTTTTTTTTACCACATTTGCGTAGTCATTGGGTCCTATTGTTCAGTCTCACAATGCTATTGGATCGTACAATTGTTTATAAGTCACGCTTTCTGGCCATGAACTCACACAACCTCTCTAGGTTTCCTTCGAACAAGATCTATTTGTGTAATTGGACCGGATTCATCAAATTCAAGTAAGTAAAATGTATTTTATATATTTTTGGTTGTTATTACAATGTTTAGAGCATGTACATATGTAGTTTTTGTGGAACAGATGCATCAAATTTCATTTAGAGCTTGTTATATAATTGTTGCAATTATACAACATTGGGTGAATGTGGTAGTCAAATAGCTGGCTTGTTGCAGTGGGCTCAAACAGGTTGTATTCCCTGAAGTATTTTCTCTATACATGGATAGTATACATTCTACCCTTGTGTTGTGTTCTGGTCAAATTTGACTGATTTAAAAGTTTTATCTCTAAAAATGTAGTTAATTGATCAGCCTGACCTAAAATTCCATAACTTCAGTTCCGAATTCCGTTCTGGGGAAAGGAATTTTCCGGACTGTGTGGATGTAATGGGGGTATGCATGTTTTCCTTTTAGTATGATAATTAGAGCCATTAAGCCAGTGGTTCTCAAACTTTTTTTGTCATCCCCCACTTTGGACAAGGGGGAGTTTTCAAGCCCCACCTGCCCCCATTGCCCCAACAGAACGCTAATGCCAAGCTTAACATTTTCAAATTTATTGAACATCAAGTAACATCAAGTTGTATACATTCAAACTCAATAACATAAAATAACGTCAAGTTCAATAATAAATAAAATAACTGTGCAGCTGTGGTATAACTTGCATCAAGTTCAATAATAAATAAAACAAAAGTGTTATAACTTGCATCAATTAAGTTCAATAATAAATCAAATAAAAGTGGTATAACTTTCATCAAGTTCAATAATAAATCAAATAAAAGTGTTATAACTTGCATCCAGTTCAATAATAAATTAAATACAAGTGTTATAACTTGCATCAAGTTCAATAATAAATCAAATAAAAGTGTTATAACTTGCATCAAGTTCAATGATAAATCAAATAACTTGCATCAAGTTCAATAATAAATAAAATAAAAGTGCCACTTTGCAATCTTTGCAACAAAAAAAAGGAGGAGCTATGCATTTGGCAAGACAGGGCGAGTGAACATGAGTTTTACAGTACTCCAGCATTAGTGGCTGCAATGAGCCTGTTTTGCACTGCACAGCATTTCAAATCGGGGTTGCAGGCTTGACACTGCCACTCTTAAGTCATGCTCAATGACATTCAGCTGAGACCTGTACTTCGTTTTGAGTGAAGCAACAGCTGAAAAGCCTATCTCACATAGATAAGATGTGGCAAAGGGGAGAAGAATGGACCCAGCTCTCTGCCCGATGAGTGGATATTGATTAGCCTGCTACCCATCCGCGCAAAAGTTTGTTCCGCTTAGCCCCGCCCCCATTAGTTACTGTTGCTATGTCTGTCAAACTTTCGCTCCAACCTAGAAATTTAAAGCCTACAGGAAAAATAAGTAATTTACATTTATTTATATAGCGGATTTCACAGACATAATCACAAAGTGATTTACAGTGTGTATAGAAAATGAAAGCATAGTAAAAAAAAAAATCTAAGAATATAATTTAAAAAAAAAAATGTAAGTGACGTTTCCTCCCGTTCCTCGCGCCCCACCTGTCACGTCTCTATTCCCCACCAGTGGCGCACGCCCCAAATTTTGAGAAACGCTGCATTAAGCCATTTACATTTACATTGATGGAATTTGGACACTTTTGTCCAAAGCGACTTACCAGGCAGACACTATTGTCTACCCTGAGCACTTGGTCCACCACCTGTTGCTGATGTGATGCCACGCAACAGATTCCAATCCCTGTTGACGTCATTACATTTCGTAAACAACATGACTGTATCTGAGACGGAAAAGAAAGACAAACTATGGAAACTCAGACTCTGGCTTGATTCATTCAGAGAGAAATGCCTGCAGGTGGTACCAGAAGAGCACAACTCTGTGGATGAGATGATGGTGCTGCAGACACTGCAATACAGGAAGCATCAACACACAATGCAGAAAGTGTGATGTTCGCCTTTGTTTTACAGACGACATGGACTACTTTTAGGACTTTCACCACCAATGAAAGTCTTCATGACCAATGTCATGAAAAGAAAAAAAGAGGGGGAAAAAGCGTTTCAGAGTTTTATCTAGTTTCATATTTTTTATATTTGTAATAGATGACTTCATAAAAATATAACTAATGTGTGAATATTATTAATGGTATATACCGTTGGGGCGATAAGTAAGCAATCAACACTGCAAATTAACCCTTAGTTGTTCAGACAACGTGACTACAAATACAGAAATTCTGCTCCCATCAAAGCCCAATGTTGCAATATTACAACATTTCTCTAAAAACATCCATAAACATTTTTTTTAACTCTTCAATTTCTGCATCAAATGCCTCCTACAACAACATCTGAAAGGTCAATTTTTTTTTTTTTTTAGGTTTTTCTATATTTGGGTCTTACAGGGTTAAATCTTGTTTTCTTACACTTTTGAGTATGCATTCATTTCAGTTTGTCCTAGTTGTGTTGCTGTCGTTGGGAAGTAGTCTTTGCCATTAAGTTGGATAGGCCAGCCTTGTGCTGTACCGCTGGTCTCGTCACCCTATCCCGGTAGGGTTGGGTATCGTTTGAATTCGAACGATTCTGATTCCGATTCCGATTCTTTGTTTCGATTCCGATTCCTGACCATTCCCGATTCCGATTATTTTAAGAGGCAGGGTCAAAAAAAAGTTTAGGTTATTTCAAATGAGCTAGCTAACCTACAGTCTTTCTGAATGAAATAGTCTGACATTCTCCATTAATTTTAATTCTATTAACTTTTTATGAACTTTACTATAAATTTTCTCACAGGGCTGTTTTCAACTAGAATATACATATCAAATCTATGAACTTGAATATAAATATTATAAATTATGAATACATTTTCCCAGGGGTACACTTTCCTCAAGAGAGCTTTATTTTTGAAAACCTCATGAAAACACATTTACACATAAGTGTATGATGCTGCAGGAAACCTCATGAAAACACATTTACACATAAGTGTATGATGCTGCAGGAAACCTCATGAAAACACATTTAAACACACAAGTGTATGATGCTGCAGGTACTTAACAATGTTACCGTGCTCCCACTGATGGGCTAACCTGGTGCAGAAAAGCAAATAAACAATAAGAAACAACTTGCAAAACCCAGTCCAGATTAGCAGCAGGTACAGTATAAAATCAGAGACAGTTCTTGTTTAGGAAAATGACCATATCCGCCTTCTCAGGCAGGATGCGTGAGCGTTCTGGACAGATAGTGTCTCCTGCTGTGGAAAATACACGTTCGCTGGGTGTGGAAGAAGCTTGAACGCATAAATAGGAGAAAGCGAGATATGACAGCAAAGGATAAGTCTTTTGTTGGTTCCACCACCATGCCGCAGGGTCGTCAGACATAAGTATCAATGGAACGTCCTGGTACATCTGCAGCTCTCTCTCCACTCGTTTCTTGATGGACATGGAGCTCTGTTATTTTGCGGTTATTTAAATATTTTTTGTAAAGTGAAGCCACACTTTCGACCGCTATCCATGCTTGAGCTTGACTGACTCGCTCGGCTATGCTAACACTTCCGGGGGTGGGCGCTTCTTCGTTGGTGTTCAGCTGCTTCTTCTTCCGGTTCGGCGGACATATTTTTTTCCAGTCGGCGGATTAAATTGGCGTGACAGCATCGAAAATAGGAATCGAAATTTAAACTTTTGAACGATTCCGGGAGAATCGATACTCGATACCCAACCGTATATCCCGGGTAGAAGGGTGACGTGTGTGTGTCTGCAATGGATCAAAGATGAAGGTGGAACGTTGTACAAAACGTTACTTTTATTGACAAGTGAACCCCGCACCAGCAGAGGCTGCAGACAACCTCTAGGACAGTGGCTCTTAACCTGGGTTCGATCGAACCCTAGGGGTTCGGTGAGTTGGCCTCAGGGGTTCGGCAGAACCTCCGTCGCGGAGGTCAAGACACGCCTGACTCATCGTGTAAATAAAAACTTCTCCCTGTCGGCGTATTATGGATACCCCCAAACAATGTTCCCTCTAATTTTCCATATGCGTGAGCAAACGCAAAAACTCCTTGAGCATTCGGTGGAACACATGTGAATGACGTCAGACCTGCAGCACACCTGTCCCAAACCTGACTAAATAACAAGTTCAATGTTTTATTATTATAATCAAATAACAGCAGTCATTTCCATTAGATTATTTTCTAATATAAGTGTTTTGGCCCACTTACAATGACTGTAACATATTGTTTTTAATGAGCTGTGTACTAGTATTGGATGGGGGGTCCTACTTTGGAAATAATGTGTACCCTCTTTCAGATATCGCATTTAGTTCCCACTAAAACATTCACATGTTGCACAATGAGATGTAAACATGGGATCATGTGTACATTCCTGTAACTTTCTGTTTGTAAAATATATCTTTATTAGTATGTCTTTAATATAATAACATCATTTTATGATTACGGTTCGGGTTCGGTGAATGCGCCTATGAAACTGGTGGGGTTCGGTACCTCCAACAAGGTTAAGAACCACTGCTCTAGGAGACTTTAGCTAAATGAAAATCTCTCTTCTTAGAGACCAAAATGAGGTAATCCCAAGTCGTTAGGTTCATGGTACCGAAGTCAAACCCATCTTGACCATGTAAGGGAATGTTCGTGTGTATAAGTTAAGTTAAAGTACCAATGAGTGTCACACACACACTAGGTGTGGTGAAATTATCCTCCGCATTTGACCCATCACCCTTTATCACCCCCTGGGTGGTGAGGGGAGCAGTGGGAATCATTTTGGTGATTTAGCCCCCAATTCCAACCCTTGATGCTGAGTGCCAAGCAGGGAGGTAATTGGTCCCATTTTTAAAGTCTTTAGTATGACTCGGCCGGTGTTTGAACTCACAACCTACCGATCTCAGGGCGGACACTTTAGTGTTTCCTAGCGTACGGCTTCAGGCATGATTAACCGTTGACCTTATCTTAAAGAAGTACTCGCAGGGATCGGGCTTTAATTCTGCATAACATAGGCCAATTTACTACGTCTTTTTCTTGTGGGATGTAACCTATATCACACGTGCATGCAAATTTGAGGGCTACACTTTATTACCTGCACACAATGATGTACCAGTGTTTACAAGACTGGCTGCCTGCTTGCTCCATGAGGTTTGTCGTTTTTTACCATACGGAGAAACGTTATTTTGTAATATTAGCAGATATTACAACAGTAAGTATTGTACTTATTAACAGTGTTGGTAATAATGGTGTTGGAGTATAACAGCGTCACAAGAGAAAACAATACTAATAAGGAAAGAGAGGAGGAC